>NC_059083.1:38033939-38120882 GCF_020497125.1 Mauremys mutica
AGGGGGCAGGGAGAGGGTGTTCGGTGGGTTGTGGAGGGGTGGATAGGGGTTAGGGCGGTCAGAGGGCAGGGAACAGGTGATTGAATGGGTGCAAGGATCCTGGGGGGCAATCAGGAAGGGGCAGGGGTTGGATGAGGTGGTGGGGGCACTCAGGGGCAGAGAGAAGGGGTTGTTGGATGGGGCAGGGGTTCCAGGGGGCCATCAAGAATGAGAGGAGGGGTTGGATGGGGCTGCAAAGGGCAGTCAGGGGACAGGGAAGGGGGTGGGTGGGTCAGGGATCCAGGGGTGGTGTCAAAAAACATGGGGGGTTGGATGGGGCACGACCCCCCGGGGGGGGGCACAACCCCCACGTGAGGTGAGGAGGAGGGAACCGGTTGTTAATATTTTGGCAGCTCATCACTGGGCGGCAGGGCATGGATCACTTGATGATTCCCTGTTCCGTTTGTTCCCTCTGAAACACCTGGCAATGGCCACTGTCAGAAGACAGGATACTGGGCTAGATGGACTATCGGTCTGACCCCGTATGGCCATTCTTATGTTCATGAGACTCATTATAAAATCCTGAATGGTGGCAACGCTTTTGACACTGCACCTCCTTTACACTGAGGCAGAGCTGCCTTAGCGTATGTCACAATCAGGCCTTTGAAACATTGATTCCAGTTTAACCACGTTTTTGGCCTATGAATTGAATATCCCTAGACTCAGAAGGATTAGATTTTATTGGTAGATGTTAGTAAATATTGATTTCACTTTGCGCACACAAACCATGGAAAAATATTTCCATTGATAAGTGAAATTTTCAAATAGGCACAGTAAGAAAAATGCTGCTTGAGAACTTACTAGAGTTTGATTTAAGGAGATTTACTTAGTATATTTCGACATGTGATGTTGACAATTTGTGTTTTAACAGTTTCACTTTTTAACTTTTTGACTCTGTGTCGACTGTCATAAACTAATTTATTGTCTGACTAAAATATTGTCTGAATGCCCCTATCCCAGTTTCCCACAACTCTGAACAATAATATTAATATTAATAATAATATTGATAAAAACTGAAACTCTGAAAGTTTAAATAGATAAATACAAAAAAAGTCTTACAAATAAATATTATTCTTTGTCTGTCAAAATTACATATTAAATCAAATGAATTCTGCCAAGCCTAAATATCACTCCTGTCAGCTCAGCAGGACAAGGGGAAGCTGATGTCCGTGTGAAGCCCCAGTGACTCCCCACACACACACCAGCAGAGGGGGCGGATTGCAGGATCAGAGCCTTGTTGGGACATTTCTTACCAAAGCCCCCAGGGCTGGACAGGGGCGGCTCTAGAAATTAGGCTGCCCCAAGCAGCGCGGTGTGCTGCGCCGCCCTTCCTCGGTCCCGCGGCGGGTCCCCTCTTCCCGCGGCTCCGGTTGAGCTCCCGCGGCAGGTCCACCGGAGCCCCGGGACGAGCGGACCTGCCGCAGGCATGACTGCGGGAGCTCCACCGGAGCCGCGGGAACAGCGAACCTCCCGCGGGCACGGCTGCGGACGGTTCGCGGGTCCGGCGGCTCCGCTTGAGCTGCCGCAGTCATGCCTGCGGGAGGTCCAGCCGAGCCGCGGGACGAGCCCCCCTCCGCAGTCATGCCTGCGGCAGGTCAGGTCGTCCGCGGCTCCGGTGGACCTCCCGCAGGCATGACTGCGGCAGGTCCACCGGCCCAGCCTGCCGCCCCCTTGATTTGGCCGCCCTAGGCAACAGTTTGGTTTGCTGGTGCCTAGAGCCACCCCTGGGGCTGGAATGTTACAGGTGATCTGGCTCCAGCTCAGCAAACAGCCTGAGTCAGTCCCAGGAAGGGAAACACCCAATTGCTGCTGCTGCAGGCGGGGCATATTTCTGAGCTCAGGAAAGTGAAACTAACCCTGTTACGTTTGTAACGACAGAAACAGCTCCCGCTCCCGATTCCCTACTTTGGCTGCACTGAGCATCCGCACCCGAAGTGAGCATGCCCAGTAACCTTTGCTGTCGCCACTGCCCTGCTGCCAGCGCCTCCCTCCTGGGATTAACTCTGCCTCCCCCCGCCATTCCTGATTTTGCCTTTAGCCCCTCTCCTAACGCTGCCTCCAGCTGCTTGACCCCCTGATCAGTCAATTTTCACCGCCGCTCAGAACCTGGCCACCCCCCTGCTCCGATTTGCCCCTTTTTAACCCCTGTCAAGAGCGGTCCACAGATTCTTACAGCTAATAAGGGCAGAGTGAAGGGCCGTGGCTTCAGCAGATGTACTGAGCACGCTCACTACACTGTAAGTAGCACGTTGCTACACTGCACCGGCTGCAGCTGGCTCGGCTCCTGCAGGCGCTCGGGGGTGATCAGGGCGGGCAGCAGCTCTGGGACTCGCAGCCCCCCCGGGAGCAGAGCTGGGGCGGGGAGGGGCCGTTGGTGCAGAGTCACTTTCCTGCCCGGCCCCGGCCCTTCCCCCGGGTCTCGCCCCTCACCTGCAGGCTCCGGAGCCGGTGTCGGCAGAGCCCGGGGCTGCCCCAGGGGCTGGTCCAGCCAGCGGAAAAAGCATCTCCCTCCCGGAGGGAGCTCTCATGCCCCAGTCTGAGTTTCAGTGAAATCAGCGGCGCAGGGTCTGTCACTGTTGTGCTGGGATCAGCAGCCCGGAGAGGAGGAGTCCGGGCGGACCAACGGGCTGGATTCCGGTAAATCACATGAGTTCCCTCGCCCGGCCCCAGCCCCAGCTCCAGCCCCAGCCCCAGCCCCTTCCAAAACAGGAGCGGGAGCAAATAGCTCAGATGGGGCCCTGTCCCTGCTGCTCAGTGGCGCTCATGCTCCCAGCCACAGACACCCGCTGCAACCTCCCCCCTCATCTCCCCAGCACCCCTGCCACTTCCCCAGCAGCCCCCCACACACTTCCCCAGCAGCTCTTAGTCACAGCAGCACCTCTGCCACTAGGGTGACCAGGTGTCCCGATTTTATAGGGACAGTCCTGATATTTGGGGCTTTTTTAAATATAGACTCCTATTACCCCCCACCCCCGTCCCGATGTTTCACACTTGCTATCTGATCACCCCACCTGTCACCAACATGATGATTGAAACAGGAGGGTCTGCAGGATCCAGTCCTAGTCGGTTCTCTCACATATTATTGCTCCATATTTCATACAGCAGGAGGCCATTCATGAAGAGGGTCTCAGTGCAGGCACTGGGACTCCAGCTCTGGAGCCCAGGGGGGAAGGGAGCTGGAGCTGGTCAGTGTGTCAGGAACTGCTTCCCTCAGAATTTGCTAACTAGCAAAAACTTAAACTCACTTGGAATTTACCTAGGTTTGTGCTGTAGCAGTCCCCTAAAAGGGCCTGTGTTTCCTGCTCCAGACATGTGCAGTGCTGCCCCCCCCCCCACTAAGCACCCACACACCTGTCTCCTGCCCAATCCCTAGCATGACCCAGGGGAAAATAGGTCACCCTCTGCTTTTATCTTACCTTCAGGGCCCCGTTCATCAGGTCTGCTCAGAGGCTGACCAGCAGATCTGGTCCAATTCAGTATCTGGCCAGAGGAGGGGTGTCTGCCTCATCACTTTCAGCCCAGTGACTAGAGCACTCACCTGCCATGTGAAGACACTATGGGTGTGGGTGAACCCCCCATTCAGGGAGGCTAGCCCCCAACTCTGCCCCCCTGTCCAAGGCCCCTTGCCCACCACCAGAGCCAGAGTAGCCCGAACACCCCCACCGTGGCCCGAGTCCCCCTGTGTCCCAAGCTGCTGGTCAGCCCAAGCCACCCCTTGCTGCCAGTTGGTCCACCCAAGCCATTCGCTGGCCCAAGCCACCCCTGGTGGCCAGCCAGCCCAAGTGCCAAGCCACCAGCCTGTGATGAGCCCCCTCTTTGAGGGAGAGATGGAGCAAGGTTGGGGTCTCAGGGCAGCACCATGGCCTCAGTTTGGGGACTCTTAGCCTCCTCTGGCCTATTATACCCATCACCCATGAAAGAGATCCAGGTTCACGTCCCCTCCGAGGGAGAGAAAAGACTTGAGCTGGGGTCTCCCACACCACATAGGAGAGTGCTCTAAATATTTGTTCCAGCATCTTTCCGGGTACTGAAGTTAGGCTGGCTGGTCTGAAATTCCCTGGGTCCTCTTTGTTCCCCTAAAGCTAGGTACAATGTTTGCCCTTCTTCACTCCAGGGGGTCCTCCTCTGTCCTCCAGGAGTTCTCAGCCATAATCATTAATAGCTCTGAGATGGCTTCAGCCAGTTCCTTCAGTGCCCACAGGTGAATTTCATCAGGCCCCACCAACTTGAATACATCTACCGTACCTACATATTCTTTAAGTGGTTCCTTCCCTATTTCGGCTGGCATTCCTCCCCCCTTGCTGCTAATATTAATTGTGCTGAATATCTGGTCACAATTAAACTTCTTAGTGAAGACTGAAGTAAAATAGGCATTAAACACCCCAGTGTCAGTGACTGGGCAATCATGCCTAAGGCCAGGTCAGAACAGGGGTCAGTAACCAGAGCTTGGAGCCAGAGCTGATGTCAGGAACCTGAGTCAAGAGTCAGAACTGGGTTAGCTGGAATGAGGCAAATCAGGGGCAAGGCTAGAACAAGGCAGGTGCTATCCCAGCAGTGCCTGATGCTTTGAGCAGCCTTTAAAGTGCTCCTGCTGCTTAAGAGCTGCTCTGCTGACTCTCCCAACCAGTCAGGTGCTGTAGCCAGTCAAGCAGCCTAGTGCAGGCCAGCTGTGCTGATTAGCTTGGCCAGAGACTGGCTCTGGTGCAGGCCCTGGTGTCTGACACTCAGTCTGGGTGAGGTTGTTGGTTATTAGCTCAGCTCTCCTTCTTCACTCAGTAGGGGGCCTACACTTTCCTTCGTCTTTTTCTTGCTCCGAACATATTTATAGACCCTCTTCTGATTCCGTTTTATCCCTAGCTAGGTGTAGCTAATTCGCGCAGGACCAGTGAACCGCAGCCTCTGGGAGCTGTGAGTAGCCGGACCTACAGATGCTCAGGTAAACAAAGCGCCTCACAGCCTGCCGGGAGCTTACCCAAAACAAGCTGCGGCCCAGGGCCGAGAACCCCTGCTGTAAGTGATTGCTTAAATACTACAGGCTGAACCTTCCTGGTCTGGCACCCTCAGAATCTGACTAGTCCCAAACCAGGTAATTTGCTGGATCAGGGGAGGTCAATGGGAGCCTCACCACTCCCGGCCGTTGTCCGTGGGGCACCGGCCCCTCCGCTCTCCTGGGACTCTGGGGCTCCACTGCTGGCCCCCGGCCCACCAGGGCTCTGCTCCCCAGGGACTCAGCTCCCAGCCGCTGGCCCCCTGCTCCTCCGGCTGCTGCCAGCTCCAGTCTTCCCTGGTCCCACAACACTCCTGGCCCCAGACCGTCAGTTTTTCCACTTTGAGTGTTCTAGCCCCGGAGGACCCACTGGGTCACCGACTATGCCAGACCAGGGGTGTTGTTGGACTAGGGAAGTCCGGATTAGGGAGGTTCAACCTGTGGCATCAATTATTATTTTCTATGATTATTTATTATTAAAACCGTACACTGAGCAGCACAATGACATCCATGCGCACAGAGTTAACCAAAGTGCGCTGAGGAAAATAGGAGTAACCAAAACACTGCTTTAAAAAGCAGTTAAAAATAAATAACTAAAATAGAGTGAAGCTGCATTTACAGTGGCTTCTAGGAAACAGGGTAACCGTCAGGCCATGGGAACAGCAGGTCAGAGCCACATCAAGTGGCAATGAATTATTTTATGTAACACAGGCCTTGTCTACACTACAGGACTATTTCGAATCTACTTAATTCGAATTTGTGGATTCGACCTTATGAAGTCAAATTTGTGTATCCATGCTAAATACACTAATTCGAACTTCTGAGTCCACATTAACGGGGCCGGCGTCGACTTTCGAAGCGGTGCACTGTGGGAAGCTATCCCACAGTTCCCGCAGTCCCCGCTGCCCATTGGAATGCTGGGTAGAGCCCCCAATGCCTGCTGGGGGAAAAAATGTGTCGAGGGTGGTTTTGGGTAACTGTCGTCATTGAACTGTCAATCACGCCCTCCCTCCCTCCCTCCCTGAAAGCGCCTGCGGGCAATCTGTTCGTGCACTTTTCTGGTCAGTGACAGCGTGGACGCCACAGCACTGCAAGCATGGAGCCCGCTACGATCCTCGCCGTTTTCTCCTCCTCGCACTTTATCGTCCACCTCTTCCACATTCAGCTGCTGAGAAGTTGGGCTACTTTTCAATGGTTCTGCAAGCACTGGGGGACCATAGGGGCCTTTTTACCAACATGAACGTCGTATGGCCGGGCAAGGTTCCTGATGCGTGTGTTCTCAGGAACTGTGGGCTGCTCAGACGCCTGCTGGAAGGTAGTTTCTTCCCGTACCACGAAATAACTGTTGTGGATGTGCATTTGCCTATAGTGATCCTCGGTGACCCAGCCTGCCCGCTAATGCACTTGCTCATGAAGCCCTATACAGGCACCTGGGACAGCGACAAGGAACTCTTTAAATACCAGCGAGCAGCGAGCAGCGTGACCTGTGACTGTTCAGTTTCTTTACAGAGAAGCTGAACCTGCCCCTGTTTCTTTACCCAGTTACTGTTGACTCTCCTCTTCGGTTAAATACCCCGTTCTCCCCGTTTCCTCCACTTCCAAGACACGTGTAAAAATAAAATACATATCACACTGTTACTGAGGAGAGGTTTCTTTATTCATGACTTTTCGTTACAGGGTCGAAACTGGAATGCAGACTGCGGTGGGTAGGGTGTGCGCTGATGTAAAGACCGCCTCTAAACTCAAGGAATGACAGGCTCCCGCTCCTACAGCGGTCCGCATTGCCGGACTGCTTGTTTCAACGGAGCCTGCCATCCCTCCTTTTTGGGATTCTGTGTGCGGGGGGCTATGTGACCTTGTGGCGGAGGAGGACGGATACAGATTCCTCTGCTGCGTGACTCAGCGGTCCACGACAAGGACCGCTGTATAAGATCTGTACCCGCCCTCTCCCGCTAAAAAGTCACATCCCCACCGCCCACACAGAACCTGGAAACCACCTCCCATACCGACCACGGTGCCTGCTGACTGCACTGTGTGTGTTACCCGCTGCTGATCCGGCCCCCGTGTCTGTACCCTGCGAAAGGTGCCTGTCCTATGCAATTAGCAACGCACTTCCCCACGCACCCCATTCAAACACAGTCTTCAGTGAAGAAACATGACGGAAACAGTACTTAACAGCAAAGTATTTTTATTACTTAAGTACACAGTTATGGGATGGGACTGGGATTGGGACTTGTTTGAGTCCGGAAGGGAAGGACTTATGCAAACGTAGGGTATGAGAGCTTTTGGTTACTTGAGCACTCTGCTGGGGTGCAGTGACAGTATTCACGGCCCAGGGCGGGCATCCTCCTGGTTATTTAGGGTGAGGGGGGTATGTGACTTTGTGGCGGGGGAGGGCGGTTGCAGAGATACTGCCGGGGGCTCTGTCCTGCAGCGGTCCTGCAGAACATACACAAGTCGCCGGAGCGTGTCCGTTTGCTCCCTCAGTAGTACAAGCATTGCTTGAGTCGCCTGCTTGTGTTCCTCACGCCACCTCTCCTCCCATTCGCTGTGTGAGCGCTGGTACAGAGAGACTTTCTCCCTCCACTGCCTCTGCTGGTCCGCCTCGGCTAGGTAGCAGCCCACACATTCATCGAAAATCGTGTCCCTTGTCTTTTTCTTTCGCCGCCTAATCTTCGCCAGCCTCTGCGAGGTGGATGCTGTGGAAGGTCTGGAGACAGTGGAAGCTGTGAGATGGGAAACAGTTAGTTAATTCCTTGCAATGATACTTTTTTGCGAACAATTAACTGAGTCTAGGCTGTCTCTGTGAATTTTTTGTTGAGACCCCTGTGCCTGCTGTTGCACAAATCATTTGCGCGGTGGATTCTGGGTAAATGTCGCCAGTCATTCCTTCCTCCGGGAAAGCAACGGCAGACAATCATTTCGAGCACGTTTTCCATGAAATGCCATGGCACACGCCATAGCGTGGCAACAATGGACCCTATTTTGCCTTTTGTGTATGTCACCGTATGTGTACTGAATGCCGCTGACAGAGGCGGACCAGCAGCGCTACACAGCAGCATGCTTATGCTTTTGCATGACAGCAGCGATGGTTACCAGGCATACTGCACCGTCTACCATACCATGAACTGGTAAGAAGACGGTAATAAGATGGTCATGGTTACCTGTCCTTTTGCACTGCGCCATTTGGTGCTGTCATAAGTGCCCCTGGTCGATCAGCCAGGGGCGCAAAAGCAAAATTTGGGAATGACTCCCTGAGTCAATCCCTCCTTTTTGGGTATCTAAAAATAGAATCAGTCCTGCCTAGATTATGGGCAAGTGTACTAGAGAACCACTGTATCATACAACCAGAGACCACAGCTGCTCTCTGTCCAATCCTGCATAAATTTTGAGCTGAACGCTATTCACAGGGTGTGCTCCTGAAACAACCCCAGCTGTTCATTCCGTTCTTCCCCCAGCCTTCCTGGGTTCCAATACCATTGTCCCCCCACTTGTGTGATGAAGTAATATAGAATGCATGAATAAGACACAGGTAGTCGTTTGTGAGAAATGAGTGGAAGGAAGCCTCCAGCTGCAATGATAGTCCAGAGATGACATTAAGGGGTGTGGAGGAGGGAGCCACTCATCCCTCTGCTAGTCCAGGGGCAACTGAATCTTTTTTTTACAATGAAGGGTGGTGGCTGATGGAGCTCAGCCCCCTGTTGCAATGATGAGGACGGTTACCAGCCATACTGCACCATCTACCATGAAAAATTAGCAACAGGCGGCCTTGACTGACCTGTCCCAAGCAAGTTGGTATGGTCGTTATGGTTACCAGTCCTTTTGCACTGCCCCATGTGCCAATAGGCTGATGATGAGGATGGATTTCCATCTTATTGTACCATCAGCCATCCATAGCGTGGGGGGAGCAAGGATGTTGGTGTTGAGTGCTGCACCATCGCGTCTATCTGCAGCATTCAGTTCAGATACGGTGACATGTAAAAGAGTCAACAGAGGATTGTTTTCCCTTTAACTTCTGGGGGTCGGGGGGGTGCGTAAATTGCCGAGCTATGCCCCGACCCACCGCGGACACTGTGTTTGACCCTAGAAGCATTTGGAGATCAGCCAAGAATGCAAATGCTTTTCGGAGACAGCAGGAACTGTGGGATACCTTGCGTCCTCGTTCCCTCCTCCCTCCATGAGCGTCCATTTGATTCTTTGGCTTTCCGTTACGCTCGTCACTCAGCTGCGTGCTGAGTCTGTGCTATGCCGTCTGTCCGTTTATTTATTAAAAATACTTTGGACCAGGCGTAACGTAACATTTCTTCCCCTACTTAGATGCAGGAGTCTCCCAGCGAGATAACCGTGAGGACGGGCACTGAAGGAGATAGAGAGCGCATGCTGCGTGAAATCTAGCACGAACCACGGACCTATGCAGCCATGCTCTGGGAGGCAGTGCTCCCTGAATACCGCATGAAAGCCTCGCGCGGAAAAGTGTGCTATCACGGAGCACCCAATAAGGCAGCTCTCCCCAGGAACCTCCTGCTGATGCTTATCGATTAACGGCAGGAGAGCTTCGTGGAGTTCTCCCAGGAGGATTTCTGTTCTATCCCCATATCTAGAGAGACCTCCTTTTCACACACTTCAGATTCCTGTTATATTAAGAATAAAAGTTAACATGGTTAAAGCACTTACCGACTGCTCCTACCCCTGATTCAGGATCCTGGTTCCTGGCCGGGGAGGGTTGGTAGGGGATCTCCGTGACGGTGATGAAGAGATCCTGGCTGTCGGGGACACCAGCGTTGTAAGCGCTATCGCCTGCCTCGTCCTCCACAAACCCTTCCTCATCTTCCCCGTCCGTGAACATCGTCGAGGAACTGTCCGTCGACACTGTCCCATCATCAGAGTCCATGGTCACTGGTGGGGCAGTGGTGGCAGGCTCCGTAGCATCCATTGGCCGCTTTGATTTTTTGGTAGGCTTGTCTGGGGTCCTTGATTTTCACGCGGCACTGCGTTGCATGACAGCTGTATCCTCTGTCTGTATCATGGCTTTGGAGACCTTCTCGTAGGTCTTTGCATTCCGTTCGTTGGAGCGCAGCTCCGAAAGCACAGACTACTCGCCCCCCACACCGATCAGATCGAAGAGTTCCCGGTCAGTCTATGCCGGGTCCCTCTTTCTATTCAGAGATTACATGAACTCCTCTGCTGGAGAGCTCTGCATTGCTGCCGGTGCTGCTGAGCTCGCCCCGATGTCCAACCACAAAATGAGATTCTAACTGTCCAGAAAGGAAAAGGAATTCAAATTTTCCCGGGTCGTTTCCTGTGTGGCTGGTCAGAGCATCGAAGCTCGGACTGCTGTCCAGAGCGTCAACAGAGTGGTGCACTGTGGGATAGCTCCCGGAGCTACTAAGTTCGATTTCCATCCACACCTAGCCTAATTCGAACTAGCCATGTCGAACTTAGCGTTACTCCACCTGCCGGGGTGGAGTACCAAATTCGAACTAAAGAGCCCTCTAGTTCGAATTAAATGGCTTCCTGGTGTGGACGGTTGAGCGGTTAGTTCGAATTAACGCTGCTAAATTCGAATTAAAGTCCTAGTGTAGACCAGGCCAAAGACATATGGGGCAATGGACTTTAACACCACAGCCCTAGGGGAGGGGTGCTGAGATAGGCCAACAAGGAACACCAGCCTCTCTGCCACATGGCCTATTTTGGCATCCACTGCAGATGGCTCACCCCACTGTGGTAACTTTTATCCCCTCTGCCTATTCGTTTCTTAAAGTTGCTTGTTTGGAGGCTTTTCAGGGCTGTGGCTTCTTCTTTTTTTTTTTTTTGGGGTGGAATATCCTGCCGGAGCGCGTGATTGGCTCCCGGTTGCAGAAGCTGCTTAAAAAAAGCTTTAAAAGGCTGCTTGCCATTGATTTTTTTCTCTTTCGCTTTCGGGTTGCCTGTGGGTGTGGTTGGTTGGGCTGCTGGCTGCCTGCAAAGGGCAGAGAGAACAGACACCCACCCAGCTGCGATGGCCTCTCCAGCTACAGCAGGGGACATAAAAGATGATGCCATTTGCTCCATCTGCCTGGGGTATCTGACAGAGCCGGTGACTATAGCGTGTGGGCACAACTTCTGCCGAGCCTGCCTCACCCAGTACTGTGCGGAAAAGGGAGCGGGGACACCCCTGACCTGTCCCCAGTGCAGAGCCCAGTTCCAGAAAGGGGAGTTCAAGCCCAACACCCAGCTGAACAGCATAGTACAAAAGATCAAACAACTGGGGTTAAAACCAGGAAAAGGGCAAAAGGAGGATCTGTGTGAGAGACACGAGGAACGTCTCAAACTCTTCTGTGAGGAGGATGGAGAAACCATTTGCTGGGTGTGTGAGAAATCCCGGGACCACAAGTCTCACACGGTGGTTCCCGTGGAGGAGGCTGCCCAGGAGTACAAGGTAGGAAATGCTGTTGACTTTGCTTAATTAAACCCCTTAAGGACCCCAGGCTTATCCCCCATCAATCCCAGGACAATCTTTCACACCTGGCTGCCTAAGGTTAGGCACCTAAACGAAAGGGGCCTGGTTTTCAGGGGAGTGAGCACTGGGGGTTGTGGGTAATGGGAAAAGATCCAGACATTTTTGCCCCAACACTGCAAGTTCCAATGCCTGATAGAGAGAACAGGGCTGATGGCTCTTTGTGCACCTGCAACCCGTCTGCCAGGTGGAGTGGGCAGCAAGAAGGGCTGGGTTCAATATACAACACAGAACCAGCTCGAGCCCCCACCCAGTGACCTGGGCAAACCACACCCCACCCTGTGCGCCTCTGAGAGGCAAAACTTCCTCTCTCTAACGCACAGTGCCTGAGTGTAGAAAACACAGGTGCTGGCTTCCTCGTTTCCCCAGGGGTGCTCAAGCCCTGCTCTGCACAGGCCCCGCCCCCACTCCATCCCTTCACCCAAGACCACACTCCCACCCCACCTCTTCCTGCCCTGTTCTGCCCCCTCACCCGAGCGTGCCCTGCCCTCGCTCTGCCCTCTCTCCCAATGCCTCCAGCTCTATTCGTTCAGTCTCTTGAGGTTCTACCCTGCTCTTAGTGATTGTCAGCTCTTAGGCTTTGTCTACACTACAAAGTTTTGCTGGCAAAAATGATGCCACTTTAATTAAAGCCGCTGTTGCATGTGCACCCTAGCTCCTTGTGCAGGCAGAGCACATTCACACTAGCAGCTCTTACATCCACACAGAGAGCATCACGGTTAGTAGCGATCCCGCTCTGAAAACTGGCCACCAGGGTGCTTTGTAGAGGTGAAAGTGGGCCGGTGCGGGCCGGAGCAGTGCTCTGGCAAGAGCCGGCCACCAGCCCGGCCTGCACACAGCCGATATTTGCTCCCCTGTCAGCGGCCCTGCCGGTAGGTCCCAGCAGCACGGCTGCACTAGCGAGGTTAAAGCGCTGCCATGGCAGTACTGCCGGACCCTACCAGCAGGGCTGCCAACTGGGGGGGGGGGCTGCTGCCCAGGGTAGCCTGAGGGACTAGCAGGGGGCCTGGCGCCAGCCGGCAACAGGGGTTGGGTGCGCACCCGCACTCACTGCAGCCAGCGGGAAGCTGAGCGACCCGGCCCCAGCTGTGTTGCTTGGGGGAGGGGGAGGAATGGAACCACCCCCCTCCCTGAGCTCACCAGTGGTGGGAAGCGGAGCCCCCTTGGCCCCTCTGCCCCAAGGCCCCCCCTTCCAGGGGGCCAGAGCCACTCGCCCTGTTAAGGACACCGGGCCTGGTGCAGGAAGCACTGGTACGTCCCGGCGTCTACTTTCACTGACGGGGCTCAGAAACTGCCAGGAAATACTGGCACTTCTCTGCGACTGCCTTGTTCTGCAGGATCTCAGCTTTCACTTTGTGTTAAACTGACTCTCCAGCTGTTCTGGTTGTGAAGAAAACCTGAAAACTGACCCACATGTAGGGATGCAGAGAGCTGGGCACAGCAGCTCGGAGAGGTGTGAACAGCTCCAGTCCCTGAGTGGCGGGTGGGCTCAGGTGCCTGGGGATGATCCTTTAAATATCAGCATTGTTAACAATTTCATTCACCTTGTGAGAGCGGAGAGGGAGAGTTACAGCCCAGCACCACGTACTGCCAGTGACTCCTCCTTCTGGTGCCACAGGCGGGTGATGTTTGGGAGATGCCACCTCTTATTTCCCCACCCAGTAAAGAAGGTCCAGGCCCAGAGAGCCCAAAGGTATATTCTAGCCCCATGAGGGGAGACCGGCCCCAGCAGCCATTTGGAGCCAATCAGCAACTCCATCCGGTTTTGAACAATGCACCATCTCCTGTGAACAGACCATGGTGTCTCCTTTTGGTGACTCACATGGGCGGAGCTTATTTTGTGGGTGGATCTTCAGAGAATCCAGCCACCTTTGTCTCTCTGTCCTCTCCCCCAGTCTGATCCCTGCTCACTAATGAAGCTGTTTTGATGAATGCAAAGGCTGCTTTTCCGCCTCCTGTCTCTCACTAGTTCCTGCTGGCTCCTTCCCTCACTGCTTCCCTGCAGCAGCACCGCAGGGGTGTCACCGAATAGCTCCCCAGGAGCTCTCAGCAGCAGCTGCAGCAGCAGCCTGGGCCCTTGGGCAGAGAGGGGGAGAGAACTTGAGGGCCCAGAGAAAAGAGAAGGAGTGAAATGGGGAGATTCTGCAAGACGCTCAGGAGGGGACTCTCGGGTGCTCCCCTGGGTGCAGTACAGAGTCAGGCTGACAGAGCAGGAGCACGTTGCTGTGCCAGGTGAAGGAATCACACAATGTCAAAGGGGAAGAGAGTCCTGGTTATTACAGCTCTGGAGCAGTTGTAATTATGGGTGACACATTCCCCAGACCGAGTGTGTCCCTTGTTCCTCACTGACCTCCAGCCACATCACAGCTTCACCCTGTGCAGTTAATGGGACGGCGCTGGTGTCAGGCTCCCAGCTGCTGCCTGGGGGAGGTCACATACGAGCTTGGCAGACAGATGAGAGCACCGTGTGGATCTTGTTCCTGGCCTGGGCCTGGGGCACAGTGCAGTGATGCACCATCCTAAGCTCCTCGCTCTCACCGGCAGGAGGGATCGTTCAGAACCTTCCCAGTTATTTCCCCTCTGGCCTGTGCTCAGTGATGTGAAACTTTAGCTAAAAACACAGGCCTTGAGAAGTCCTCAGTGTCTGCATGATGCAGAGCGTCCCCGCTCTGAGACTGGCATCTCTGTTCCCACGCTGCCTTTGGGGCCCGCAGAGCTGAGTCTGCTGCCTCCTTCCAGGGTATTTTACTGCTTGTGTATGAAAGGACGATATCTATGGTACACGGGGACCAATGATGCTGCCAAGAATGACCTTGAGCGGATCACTACAGACTACGTGGCTCTGGGAAGAAGGATAACGGAGTTTGAGCGCAAGTGTTGTTCTCATCCATCCTCCCTGTGCAAGGAAAAGGCCTGGGTAGAGACCGTCGAATTGTGAAAGTCAATGAATGGCTACGCAGGTGGTGTCAGAGAGAAGGCTTTGGATTCTTTGACCATAGGATGGTGTTCCAAGAAGGAAGATTGCTAGGCAGAGACGGGCTCCACCTAACGAAGAGAGGGAAGAGCATCTTCGCAAGCAGGCTGGCTAACCTAGTGAGGAGGGCTTTAAACTAGGTTCATCGGGGGGAAGGACCAAAGCCCTGAGGTAAGTGGGGAAGTGAGATACCAGGAGGAAGCACGAGCAGAAGAGCACAAGATGGGAGGACTCCTGCCTCCATACTGAGAAAGCAGGCTGATTAGCTAGTTATCTTAAGAGCCTATACACAAATGCAAGAAGCCTGGGAAACAAGCAGGGAGAACTGGAAGTCCTGGCACAGTCAAGGAATTATGATGTGATTGGAATAACAGAGACTTGGTGGGATAACTCACATGACTGGAGTACAGTGATGGATGGATATAAACTATTCAGGAAGGACAGGCAGGGCACAAAAGGTGGGGGAGTTGCATTGTATGTAAGAGAGCAGTATGACTGCTCAGAGCTCCAGTATGAAACTGCAGAAAAACCTGAGAGTCTCTGGAGTAAGTTTAGAAGTGTGAGGTGTTGTTGTGGTGGGAGTCTGCTATAGACCACCAGACCAGAGGTATGAGGTGGACAAGGCTTTCTTCTGGCAACTAACAGAAGTTACTAGATCACAGGCCCTGGTTCTCATGGGGGACTTCAGTCACTCTAGTATCTGCTGGGAGAGCAATACAACAGTGCATAGACAATCCAGGAAGTTTTTGGCAAATAAATGTAGAGGACAATTTCCTGGTGCAAGTGCTGGAGGAACCAACTAGGGGCAGAGCTCTTCTAGACCTGCTGCTCACAAACCGAGAAGAATTAGTAGGGGAAGCAAAAGTGGATGGGAACCTGGGAGGCAGTGACCATGAGATGGTCGAGTTCAGGATCCTGACACAAGGAAGACAGGAGAGCAGCAGAATATGGACCCTGCACTTCAGAAAAGTAGACTTTGACTCCCTCAGGAAACTAATGGGCAGGATCCCCTGGGAGAATAACATGAGGGGAAAAGGAGTCCAGGAGAGCTGGCTGTATTTTAAAGAATCCTTATTGAGGTTGCCAGAACAAACCATCCCGATGTGTAGAAACAGGGGCGGCTCCAGGCCCCAGCATGCCAAGGGCGTGCTTGGGGCGGCATGCTGCGGGAGGCGCTCTGCCGGCCACTGGGTGGGCGGCAGGCAGGCAGCCTTCAGCAGCATGCCTGCGGAGGGTCCTCTGGCCCCGCGGCTCTGGTGGACCTCCTGCAGGCGTGCCTGCGGAGGGTCCGCTGGTCCTGCAGCTCCACCGAAGCCACGGCACCAGTGGACCCTCCGCAGGCACGCCTGCGGGAGGTCCACCAGAGCCGCGGGGCCAGAGGACCCTCTGCAGGCATGCCTGCGGGAGGTCCACCGGAGCCACGGAGCCGGCGACCGGCAGAGCATCCCCCGCGGCATGACACCATGCTTGGGGCAGCGAAATGTCTAGAGCCGCCCCTGTGTAGAAAGAATAGTAAATGTGGCAGGTGACCAGCTTGGCTTAACAGTGAAATCCTTGCTGATCTTAAACACAAAAAAGAAGCTTGCAAGAAGTGGAAGTTTGGACAAATGACCAGAGAGGAGTATAAAAATATTACTCAGGCAAGCAGGAGTGAAATCAGGAAGACCAAATCACACTTGCAGTTGCAACTAGCAAGGGATGTTGAGTAACAAGAAGGGTTTCTACAGGTATGTTAGCAACAAGAAGAAGGTCAGGGAAAGTGTAAACCCCTTACTGAATGGGGGAGGCAACCTAGTGACAGAGATGTGGAAAAAGCTAATGTACTTAATGCTTTTTTTGCCTCTGTCTTCATGAACAAGGTCAGCTCCCAGACTGCTGAAGTGGGCAGCACAGTATGGAGAGGAGGTGACCAGCCCTCTGTGGAGAAAGAATTGGTTCAGGACTATTTATTAAAGCTGGATGAGCACAAGTCCATGGAGCCAGATACACTGCATCTGAGGGTGATAAAGGTGTTGGCTGATGTGATTGGAGAGCCATTGGCCATTATCTTTGACAACTCATAGCGATCGAGGAGGTCCTGGATGGCTGGAAAAAGGCTAATGTAGTGCCCATCTTTAAAAAAGGGAAGGAGGAGGATCCGGGGAACTACAGGCCAGTCAGCCTCACCTCTATCCCTGGAAAAATCATGGAGCAGGTCCTCAAGGAATCAATTCTGAAGCACTTAGAAGAGAGGAAAGTGATCAGGAACAGTCAGCATGGATTCACCAAGGGCAAGTCATGCCTGACTAACCTAATGGCCTTCTATGAGGAGATAACTGGGTCTGTGGATGAGGGGAAAGCAGTGGATGTCTTATTCCTTGAGTTTAGCAAAGCTTTTGATACGGTCTCCCACAGTATTCTTGCCAGCAAGTTAAAGAAGTATGGGCTGGATGAATGGACTGTAAGGTGGATAGAAAGCTGGCTAGATTGTCGGGCTCAATGGGTAGTGATCAATGGCTCCATGTCTAGTTGGCAGCCGGTATCAAGCGGAGTGCACCAAGGGTCGGTCCTGGGGCTGGTTTTGTTCAGTATCTTCATTAATGATCTAGAGGATGGTGTGGATTGCACCCTCCGCAATATTGCAGATGACACTAAACTGGGAGGAGTGGCAGATATGCTGGAGGGTAGGGATAGGATACAGAGGGACCTAGACAAATTAGATGACTGGGCCAAAAGAAACTTGATGAGGTTCAAAATGGACAAGTGCAGAGTCCTGCATTTAGAACGGAAGAATCCCATGCACTGCTACAGACTAGGGACCGAATGGCTAGGCAGCAGTTCTGCAGAAAAGGACCTAGGGGTTACGGTGGATGAGAAGCTGGATATGAGTCAACAGTGTGCCCTTGTTGCCAAGAAGGCTAACGACATTTTGGGCTGTATAAGTAGGAGCATTGCCAGCAGATCGAGGGATGTGATCATTACCCTCTATTTGATGTTGGTGAAGCCTTATCTGGAGTACTGTCCAGTTTTGGGACCCACACTACAAGAAGGATGTGGAAAAATTGGAAAGAGTCCAGCAGAGGGCAACAAAAATGATTAGAGGGCTGGAGCACATGACTTATGAGGAGAGACTGAGGGAACTGGGATTATTTAGTCTGCAGAAGAGAAGAATGAGGGGGGATTTGATAGCTGCTTTCAGTTACCTGAAAGGGGGTTCCAAAGAGGATGGATCTAGACTGTTCTCAGTGGTACCAGATGACAGAACAAGGAGTAATGGTCTCAGGTTGCACTGGGGGAGGTTTAGGTTGGATATTAGGAAAAAAAACTCACTAGGAGGGTGGTGAAACACTGGAATGGGTTACCTAGGAAGGTGGTGGAATCTCCTTCCTTAGAGGTTTTTAAGGTCAGGCTTGACAAAGCTCTGACTGGGATGATTTAGTTGGGGATTGGTCCTGCTTTGAGCAGGGGGTTGGACTAGATGACCTCCTGAGGTCCCTTCCAACCCTATGATTCTATGATACTCTCCACCCATCAGACAGGCAGACTAATGGCTGTTCATTGCACGCAATGTCCCTGCAGGAGAAACTCCAGGGAGCCCTGGGCCCTCTGAGGAAGGAGCTGGAGGAAGCCCTGGTGCTGACGTCTAAAGAGAAGGAGAAAACCACAGAGTGGCAGGTGGGTGTCCGGGTTTCTCTCTCCCTGAGTCCTTCCCCCTGCAACGCTCCCAGGGATGAAGGAGCTGTGAAGCTCCAGGACAAGGGTGTGAACCTGCTCTGGTTGCTTGCCCCATGATGGAGGCTTGGTGCCAGCAGGATCAGGCTGTGTCTCTGGTGGGGGTCTCAGCACAGCAGCTCCTGTACGTGGCAGAGGAGGGGCAGTTCCTGGCCCTAATGAGGTGGTGCAAACTCACCCCAGTGCTCTCTGATAGGGGCAAATTCTCAATAGCGGGTGAAGTGTTTTCACTATCACATGGACCCTGTTTCCCTCCTGCAGGTGGGGGTGGTGTAGAGGCTGCTGCAGCCAGTGGGATTCAGGGGCCTCCATGAAATAGCTCCACAGTGTGTCTGCAGCCTGGAGGACACAGGGATTGTTCCTTCTCCATCCTCCCCCATCTTCTCCCCCACAGTCCCTGCAGCGCATCTGCCCAGTGCCTGGGCCGGACACTAGAGCTGGGAGCTGGGGGGAGGATTTACTCCATGGGTGAGGTTCAACATCACTCAGCTGGCTGGGCTGGGGCCGGGCTGGGAGCTGAGCTCTTCTGAACATCAAACCCAGTTGTGGGTGCTGAGGTCTTTGCAAAGTCTGCCCCAAGGGTGCGTCTAAATGGCACCAACAAGTAGCTGCGGGCTAGTCACTGAGTCATTACCCAGGGGGCTGGGTGGGTTTGTACAGCCCCTGCTGCTGTGGCTTCACTGCTACCAACACCCGAGCAAGCTGGAGTGTGTCGTCACCTGCTGCCTTCACTTCTCCATTGCATTGTGGACACCCCCTGAGTCAGCAGAGCCAGGGGCAGGTCAGTGTAAAGCCAGGCAGAGCTTGGCCACTTCACAGCCTCTGCTGCCATCATGTGGCCACCTCATCCCAGTCACCTGCTACTGTTACTGTGACTTTACCTGTGCTTGTCTGTAGACAGATGATGAACCCATGGGACACAATGTCTGTGCCAGTTCACTTGCCTTTCACAGTGAAATCCCCAGAGAGTGTGGGGTGTGTGAGGAAGACACTGGCTGGTCACTGGACACATGGGCATGGGGTGCTCAGGCAGGCTGGGTGAGGCCAAAGCCAGCTCTGACAATACCCTGGGTGCCCAACACCCATGTGTGCCCCACTCCCTTGTGTCCATCCCATGCCACCTGCAAGAACATACTGCAGCTCTACAAAGCACCCTAGACAACCCTGCTACCAAACTGGCCTTATTAATATTGAACTTAATCAAACCCTTTGTGGTACGTTTCTCAAAGAAGTAAATATCCTTACAAACCTGATAGTGATTTAACATTTCCTGCTTCATGGACAGAGGCCCAGTCTGTGTAACTCAACATCTGGCTCATGTTTTCTCTGTGCCTTTCCTATTCTTCTATCTCCAGAGGAAAGTGAAGAATAAGAGAGAGACGATTGCAGGTGAATTTAACAAACTGCACACGCTGCTGAGAGAGGAGGAGCAGCTGCTTCTGCAGAGCCTGGAGGAGGAGGAGAGGGAGACTCTGCAGAGACTAAGGGAAAATGTAACCAAACTCTCCCAGCAAAGCTCCTCTCTGCAGCAGCTGATCATAGAGATCGAGGAGAAGTGTCAGCAACCAGTTGTGGAGCTGCTAAAGGTGAGACGGCATCAAAATTCTCCACCCATCCAGAATTAGAACTCAGATCCCTGGGTCTGGATTCCAACAATTAGAGTAAATGTATTCTGTGGTTTACTGACAAACAGAACATCCGGCTAAGGGCTCCATCAGTTCCAAAATATCCCAGTTCATGTTGGAGGGGAATTCTCCTCATGGAGACCCAGTGAGGCCATGGGAGATTAAATGGATGATACAAGAATGATACTGAGCTGAACCCATCCCTGCTCTGACTCCAGAACATTGGACCCAACACAGGCGATACACACAGATACTGATGAGTTGGGTCCCTAGAAGGGAGAATCCTTTAGCTAAATTACTGTCTCAGCTACATAAATGAAACAAGTGTTAATGCAAAATGGTGTATGAGATTTTACCACAAAACAGTGAAGCCTGGGAGGGTTGATCTATTTTCTAGATGAAAGTTTTATGCACGTTGTGTTAATACAAAACATTTTTTCTTTTTTTCCTTTCAGGATGTGAAAAGCACATTGAGCAGGTGTGTTTCCTATTGTCATTGCTTGGATATTCTTGGTGGTGGTTCTGGGATGCTGTGTGTACAGAGAAGCTGAGTGATGATGGGACGTTTTCTTCATAGGAGTGAGAATGTGAAACTCCAGGAACCAGAAGCTGTTTCTACTGACCTGAAGAACGTGTATAAAATTTCCCTTGACATGAGGGAAGCGCTGCAGAGATTCGGAGGTGAGTGGATTCTACTGGGACATTCAGCTGTGTTGTGCCTGGGGAACTGGACAGAGCCTGGGACCCCAGGACACGCTTGCACCCAGCTGACAAGCTTGGAGCCGTGATAGCTGGAGGCTGATGCGCTGAGTGCTGGGCAGTTTGCCTGCTACTTACAGCCACCTGCTGGTACTTGCCCAGGTGTCTGACCAGGCCCCGTCACTCTGACATCCTGACCCCTCCATGGCTGAGTTACTGGGTGTCCCTGAGCCAGGTGCTGTGAGGCCTGGACTGGGCCCATCGTGCTGGGAGCTGCACAGACGGGTAACGGATGACGTGTCTGTGCCTCTCTCCTGGGACATGTGAGGACTGCGTTGTGTGGCCACCGCTCAGCACTGCCCCAGCCCCCATTAGCCAAGGCTGGCCCAGCTTTCTGAGCTGGAAGAGGGGCCGGTCTGGCTGCTGTTGTCTGACCTGGGCCGTGTGTTACTGGGTAACAAGCTGAATCCTACGGGCCCCTCGTCTGCTCTGAGCACAGCCCAGTGTGAGGTTGGGTCAGTGGTTTCCTGCTCAGTGAGTGAGACTCACTCACAAGTGTGACCCTGTCACAACGGCTGAGCGTGAGCTGCCCCCATCCAAACCCCTCCCACAACCCCAGCGTGGAGACCGGGGGAAAGGCAGAAACCTGATAGCGAGGAGGGACAGAGAAGAAACTAAGGCAGAGGAGAGGAGGGAGGGAAGGTTCAATGAGCTCGGTCTGTGATTGTTGAACGGGCCCATTCCTCCTACCCGCCCCCGCCCCCGCCCGCTCCTCTCCTCCCACCCCCTACTCCCCCCAGCAGGGATCAGTGGAAGGGGCCAAGCTGGGTGTGTCTGTCCCGGCAGATGGAGGCTGCGGAGTCGGTGCTCGCTGCAGGGCCAGGATCTCAGGGCTCCAGGGAGCAGGAACCCCAGGCTGTGGGGGAAGCAGCTTCCTGTCTGTGATGGGCTGGAGCCAGCACATCCCTGCTCCCCTCCCCGTTCACTGCCCCCAGCCCAGCACAGTCTCTGCCCACTGGACCCCGAACACGGCTGGGCTCTGGGCCATTCCACACCCCTGGCCCCTGAGCCTGTCGGGACCCTGAGCCAGTCACCTCAGTGCCTCGTTCTAGGGGGTCACCAGCCCCTGGGGAGCCTCCTGTCAGCCCCCCAGAAGCCCCTTCCTGGGCAGGGTCCCAGGCCCTGAGTCACTCGCTGGCTGCTCCAGGCTGGCCAGGCCCAGGGTCTCCAGCAGGGTCACCGCGCTCGCTGCCAGAGCTCCCAGCCCCGACCCAGCCCGTCCCGTTGTCCCAGCGCTGACCCCTCCCCTGCGGGTGGGGACGCTGCTGCTCTCAATGGCTGAGCCCCTCTCTCTGCCGCTGCCTCTGCTGCTGCGCTCGCAGGCTCGGCTCGGGCCAGGGCCAATGCGGCTGCTGGGGCTGTTCCTTCCCTCAGCACCTGGGTTCTCTGTGTCTGGGGCAAATGGCGGGTGAGTGGGCAGGGACCTGCTCAGAGACACACGCCCTGTGCTGCACCCAGAGGGCAGAGACCAGCCCGGGCTGGGCAGCAAAGTGCCACCGCACTGAGATTAACCCTTTCCTTCCACCCACCCCAGCAGCCCCGGCCGGTCAGTGCCACTCGACTGCCTGTGCTCTGACCCCAGGGACCCGGGTTCGGCAGCTCAGGGGAGTCTCTGGGAAAATGTGTGGGGCAGAGTAACCAGGGCTTCCTGCGCTTCAGGGTCCCTGTGTGCAATGGGGAAGGCCCCGCACTGTCATGCAGACCTTAGGAGCTGGGCAGTGAGTGTTGTTATTGATACCAGCCTCAGCCATTTCAGGGTATCTTGGCAAGTTTCTTGCCTCAGTTTACCCTCTTCAGCACTCCTTAAATTACGCCCCACAGTCCAAAAGATCTGAGAGAAAAGTCTCCTCCTGGGGTCCACTCTGAGTCCAAGTAAACCCCGAAATAAAATCCTTTCCCTCACTCTGCTCCAGCCTCCAGCTCTCACTGCAGCTCCTCACTGTCCTCAAGTCAGGAGCCCTCAGTCCTTCCAGAAGCTGGACTTGGATTAGTTTCCATAGTGGAATCAGATGACTCCAGCCCTCCCTCCTGGAGCTGGGTCATTTCAGACTGTGCCTTTATTCTCTGCATCCACTTTCTCCATCCGGGGGCAGCTCTCCAGGGTTCTGTCCTGCTACAGCTGCTGCTGTCATTGTCATCTCTGGCATCTCTTAGGGGAGCTCCTCTGCCTAGGACAGTGATCTCCAAACTGTTTTGTTCAAGCCCTTCCTTACCTGGTTTGCGCCCCAGCCGTGAGAGCTGTTGTCAAGAGCTGGGCCAGGAACGGGGCTCCAGTTGGGGCCAGAAGCTGGGCGCCATGGCTGGGAGTGGACCCGCGGTTGGGGCCGGGAGCTGGGGGCTTCAGCCCGGGGTAGAACCATGTTTGGGGCTGGGGCTGCAGCTGGGTTCTCAGCCTGGAGCAGGGCCGGGAGTCGGTGGCTGAAGTCGGGGCCCGAGATGCAGCTGGGGCTGAGGGTGGGGCCGGAGTGGAGCTGGGGGCAAAGCAGGGCTGGGTGACATTCCCTTCCCGCCACCATGGGGGCTGGTCCAGGCCCCGTCAGGCCCCCCAAATGTTCCTACACACCCTCTAGGGGGTCACGACCCACAGTTTGGGGAGCACTGCTCTAGGAGCCCCTTCCAGGCTCCTTGCTCTGTGAGCTCTCCTGGGAGCTCCTCTCCTCAGCAGCTTCCTGTCCCTAGGATCCCTTCAGCTGAGCCCTGGAAACCCTTTATCAGCCTCATTTGCTGTTTTGCTGCCGACTAGCCACCTAGGGATTTAATTACTTCCAGGTTGGTCTGGGTTGTCTCATTCTCCCTTACAGGGACCTGTCACAGGTAGTCTGGTCCCTGACTCCCCTAAAAGGACCAGCCCTCTTGATACATTTCCTCCCACCCCCAGAGCCAACCTGTATTCAAAGGGAGGCTTGACCATGGCTGACACTTGGTTATGTTCTGCTAGAAAAGTTTCAAACTCCAGGGAAGTAAATTGGTGGCCACTTCCAGGAGCTGCACGGACCTAGGGAGGCAGGGAGCCTGCCTTAGCCCCGGGCCCCCACTGCGCCACTGACCAGACTTTTAATGTCCCAGTCGGTTGTGGCAACCGGAGCCGCCAGGGTCCCTTTTCGACCAGGCGTTCCAATAAAAAAACAGATGCCTGGCAACCCTATGGACAGGTGCCAACCCTAGGTCCTGTCCACATGGCCCAGTAACACCCTGCTGAGCCAGGTACCGG
This sequence comes from Mauremys mutica, assembly GCF_020497125.1. Lineage (NCBI taxonomy): Eukaryota > Metazoa > Chordata > Testudines > Geoemydidae > Mauremys > Mauremys mutica. The sequence continues at coordinate 38,057,742 of NC_059083.1, forward strand.
CAGCCACATGCCAGCCCAGGCCCCTGGCAGGGACGCTGAGCTGCCAGCTGCCATGGTCACTAACAGTGTTAACTCTGTCACCTGCCACTCACCAGGCTTAGAGCCCCCAGGGCCCTGGGCCCAGCCCCAGGAACTGCTGTAAGCTGGCACCAGAGCAATGCAGGGCTGGAAGGGCCCTCGAGAGGTCACCTAGTCCAGCCCCCCACGCTAGGTCAGGGACTAGACTATCCCTGGCAGGGATTTGTCCAACCTGTTCTTACAAACCTCCAGTGACGGGGATCCCACAACCTCCCTTGGAGCCGGATCCAGAGCTTCACGGCCCTGAGAATTAGAAAGTGTTTCCTCATCTCCAGCCTCAACCTCCCTTGCTGCAGATTGTGCCCATTGCTCCTTGGACAGGTTCTCTGTGTCTCCAAGCCTGAGCATCGCTGGTATCGCACTGAATGGCTGGGAGTGCCCAGGCTCAGAGTCCAGTTCCCAGTGGACAGGAGCTCACATTGTAACTCACCTTAACGACAGCCTCACCAGGCACCTCCGGAGGGAGGCCAAGGCCTGAAGGGGCTGCAGGGACGATTCCTCCCCAGGGAGAGGCTCCTGCAGCTGTCAGGGCTGAGCCATGTTGGCAGGACAGTGGGGAGCTGACACGTCCTCTGTTTCCTTATACCCTCGATACACAGAGCTCCAGCAGCCGGGGTGTAAAACCCAATTCGTATCCTCAGCACCGAACTCACTGACACTGCCCCAAGGGTCTTCTCCTACTGGGGTTGGGGAGTGAGTAAGGGGCACTGGAAGAGGGGGTCAGGGGGCCATGGCCCCATCACTTTTACCAATGGGAGGGCTGTTCCCTCCCACTTATTACCAGCCATAAGGGTGAGCGAGGATGGGGGAGTGGGCCGAGAGGAGAGACCAGGGGCTCTGGGTGTTGGGGAAGAGGTGGTGTGAAGGCAGGGGCTCAGGAAGAAGGGGCAGTGTGAGATCGAGGGTTCAGAGGTGCGGGGACAGGAGCTCGGGGAGAAGGGCTGGCACGAGTGGGTGACCCCTCTACTTTTAGGGAGCTTCCATCACTCCCGGGGAGAGCACCATCCCGGATCCTGATCCACGGGCACATCTGTGTATTTGCCGGGTGCACAGAGCTCTCTGTGTGGAGACACTTTCACGCTCACCCAGGAACCTGTGCTGGGAGGCCCCACTGCCCAGGAGGCTGAGGGCTCTCACTCCCCTGCACTGGGGGTGAAGGGAGGGGCCCTGGGGCTGCTGTTCCTCGTCCCAGGAAGGGGGTGAAGGGGATGTGGACACAGACAATGTCCCCTCTTGCACTGTGAGGGGCAGACCTGGCTCCTCCCTGGGCTTCAGAGCCTGAGCTCCAGCCAGAACCTGAAAATCTATGTGGCTATTTTTAATTCCAAAGAGGGAGCCCCGCCAGCCTGAATCTGTCCACCCTGTTCCAAGATTCGCTGCTGCAGGCTGTGTAGAAGGACCCAAAGTGTCGCCAGAGTCTGGGTGTGAAAGTTCCCAGCTGGTCTGACCCAGGGCTGGTTAATGAGAGCGAGGGGGGTGGCTGACGCAGTTGTTAGATGGAGACACCTGAACTCCTGGGGCTCTGAGACGGTCTCTGTGACTGTTATCCGCCCTGGGAGATGCCCAGGTGCAGCTGCAGAGGGTCTGTGCCGCTAGCATCGTCCATGGGACAAATGGCTCTGGGCAGAGAGTTCAGGCTGGAGCCAAGTCTCCATTTTCAGCCTGATTTGTGGGGGTGAGATCAGGGGTCCAGGGGGCATTTGTCTGCAAAGGGCAAATTAAAGAGCAGCTCTGGAGTGTTTCATCGCTGATGTCCGGAGCCCGGCCTGCCTGTAACTGCGTTTCTGGGGATGTTGACAGTCTCTCATTGCAAGTCACTGGGATTGGGGCTCCTAAGTTGCTCAGACAGGTTTGCAGTGGAGCTGGGTGAAACGTTTTGGACAAATAGTTTATTTGCTGCAAAATTATATTTCGGATCAACAGAAACTATTCGTGAATCCATGTCGGGTTTGCTGACTAGTTTCAATTAAGAGAAGAAGGTGCCGCCGCTTCCCTTGTAGCCTTTAGCCCAGTGGCTGGGCCCTCAGCTGGGAGCCCCAGGTTCAATCCCCCTGGGTGATGCCATGAAAGCTTGAACCGCTGGGCTCCAGGTGTCTGATGACGTCCCCCTGTGTCTAAACACTGCCATGGGCACTGGGCCAGAGTGTGGGGGTGAAAATGACTCTGCAGCCCAGTGGGTCGGGCCCCCATCTGAGAGCCCAGAGTCCAGATCCTCTGCTCCAGTGACCCTGTAATTATTGATCCATAACCCCAGTGAGGGGAGGGGTTACGGCCCCTGGCACAGCAGTGTCTCAGCCATGTCTGCCGGGGTTTCCTTGCACTGATGTAGCTGCACCGGTGCAAACCCCTAGTGTAGACGCGCTGTGCAGGTGTGAACTGGGACTGGTCCCCGGTGCAGTTTCTCCCAGATGGAGGGGGCAGTAAGTGGGGAAATGCCCCTTCCCTTCCCCACTGCCCTGGCCTCATTAGCAACAGCCCATTAGTGCACATTTATACCCCCCCCCAAATCTTCCACTGTAATGCCCCGCAAGTGAGCCCAATCCAGGCAACTGCCCCCGTGGGGGTGGGACTCAGCCCGGCAAGGGGAGAGCCTGGCTGTGGGGTTTCCCTGGCTGGAAGGTGGGGCCTGTGGGGCCTTCCAGCATGGAGAGTCCCAGCTGCTCCCCCTGGGGCAGGGCTGCACCCCCAGTGTGTGTGGGGACAGCACTGACCTGCTCTGAGCGAGAAACCCACCACACATGTCCCGAAAGCAACAGAGATTCCTTGGGGCCTGCCTCTCCCTCCCCCTTCTCTGGCTCCTGCCCCTCCCTTACCCTTCCCTCACCCCTGTGAGGGACCCTGGACCCTGCGTCTATTCTGACCCCTCAACAACATCCCTCCCTCTCTTCTCACTCCCTTTCTGCTCCCCTGGGCTCCTGCCCCTCTACTCCCACTTTGCCTCCCTGGCACATGCCCCTGCCCTCCACCCATCTCTGCCCCGCTGGAACAGCCCCTCCCTTCTCCCCCTGCCCTCCTGGCATCTGCCCCCTCCCCCAAACATCCTCTGCACCCTGGAGCCCTCCCATCACTTCACACCCCCGCTATGTCCTGGCGTCCACCTCTCCCCTTTCCCTCCTCTGTGCCATGTCTCCCACCCCTCCCCTCACCCTCCTCTGCTGTCCTGACTTTCGCCCTTCTTACTCCCCTCAGCCCTCCTGACACCTGCCCCTCTCCCCACCCTCTCTGACCCCTGGCACCCGCCCCTTCCCTCACCCCCCTGTGCCCACCCCTCCTCTAGCCCCACTCTGACCCCCTGGCACCTGCCTCTCCCCAATCCCCTCTCCTAGCACCTCCCTCTGCCCACCTGCCCTGCCTCTCACCCCTCTCTGCCCCCTGGTGCTTGTCCCTCCTGTCCTCTGCCCTCCCTGTGCCTGCCCTTCTGCTCAGCCCCCTCAATCCCCTGGCACCTGCCCTCCCCCTCCCCTGCATCCTCCTGCTGCCTGCCCCTTCCTTCATCCTCCTGCCCCCCAACACCTGACCCTCCCCTTGGCCCCTTCCTTCCTGGTGCCCAGCCCCTCCCCACCCTCTGCCCCACTGACCCTGCTGTCCTCTCGCACCTCTGCCACCATCACCCAGGCCACCTTCTCTTTATTTCTCACCCCTGCCCCTCCCCTCCCCCTCTGGCTCCATGACACCTGCACCTCTCACCGCCCCTCCAGTTCCCTGGTGCCAGCTCCTCCTGTGCCCCAAGTCCCAGCTCTACCCTGGCCCCATCTGCCTCCCTGGTGCAAGTCCCTTCCCTCACCCGCCTTTGGGACCCCTGGTCTCAGCCCTTCCCCTCACCTCAGCACTGCCCCACCCCTCCCCTCCCCCTCTCCTAACCTCTGGGCCCCACCCTCCCTTCATCCTCCCTCTGCCCCCCTGGTGCCCACATCTCCCTGCACACACCTCTGCCCCCTAGGGCCTGCCCTTCTCCACACCCCTCTCTGCCCCCCTTCTGCTCACCTGCTCCCTCCCCCCCATTCTGCCCCTTTGGCACCAATACCTGTTCATTCGCTCCCCCCCCCATGATTCCACCTCCCCCACTTCTCATCATCTCACCCCCTGGCAGCTCATTCTGCCCTTGATTTCCCCTGCCCATTGGAGCTCCCCCATTCCCTCACCCCCCTCTGCCCCCTGGTGCCTGCCCCTTCCCTTGCCCCCCGCAGCCTCCTCGGGTCTGTCCCCTTCTGCTCCCAAGGAGCCCACCCCTCCCCTCCCCTCTCCCCCTGCAGCCCCCTGGAACCTGCCCTTCCCTTCACACCCCTGTCGTCCTGGTGCCCCTCTCTTCCCTTATCACCCCATAGCCCTTGTGCCTGCCCCACCCCATGTCCCTCCCTCCTCCCCCTGCTCCTGTCACCTCCCCCTCCGCTTTCCTCTCCCAGCATCAGTCACCTCCCCTCCCCCGCCTCCCCTGACACCTTCCAACCCCTCCCCCGCTCCTCCTGCCCCTTCCCTCATTGTTTCCTCACAGGCAGAGGGGCCCTGACTCCACTCAGGCCACAACCCCTCCCCCCCCCCAGTGATTAATGGGGCTGCAGGTTAATTTCCCTTTGATCTCAGTGACCAGCCCCTGCCCCTAGTCCTGACTCTGTGACTCTCTCCCCAGTGGACGTGACTCTGGATCCAGACTCGGCTCATCCCAAACTCGTCCTGTCGGAGGATCGGAAACGTGTGAGACTCGGAGAAAAACGCCAGGATCTGCCCGACAACCCTGAGAGATTTGATACGTACCCTGAAATTCTGGGCGCTGAGGGGTTCGCGGGCGGGAGGCGTTACTGGGAGGTGGAGGTGGGAGACAAGACTGAGTGGGTACTGGGGGTTTGTAGGGAATCTGTGAGCAGGAAGGGGCAGGTCAGACTCTCACCTAGGAATGGACACTGGGTCGTGTGGCTGAGGGATGGGGGATACGAGGCCCGCACCTCCCCCTCGACCCCCCTCCCCGTGAGCGTCAGGCCCAGCCGGGTGGGGATTTTCCTGGACTATGAGGCGGGCGAGGTCTCGTTTTACAATGTGACTAACAGGTCCCATCTCTTCACTTTCACTGGCACCTTCTCCGGGAAGCTCCGTCCTTATTTCTATCCTGGTCTCAACGCTGGGGGTACAAACGCGGCTCCCCTGATAATCTGCCCGGTCCCAGCTCAGGCCGGAGGGAATCTCGGTCCCTGACAGTGACCCCGCGGCACAGACTGGCCCCTCCCAGCCCAGCTGCTCTTCCCACCCCCAGTGGTGGGGGCCAGTTACTGCAGCAACTGGACTTTCTGTGCTGACCGGACGCTGCCAGTTTCCCTTTTCAGCTGGAGCTTCCAGTCGAAAACCGGACACCTGGGAACCCCCAGCCCCCACCTTCCCCGTCCCCTGCCCCAGGGGTAGCAGATGGTGGGGGATGGGGTCATTCACTCTGGCCAGAATTTTCTACCCCTGTGAAATCTCAATATAAAATATGAAAGAAAAAAGATTATTTTAACTAGAAAATATTGTTGTAACAAGGTGTAAATACAAGAATATTTTACTTTACATTTCAACAGTATTTAAAAAACAAGCATCTAAATATATTTGTAGAAATGGAATTATTTACATTTTTTATCTTTCCCTCAAATCTATAGTGAAGTTTAACTTCTCTAAATAATGTCATTTGTATTTCAACTGTGGAATTTCAAGAAATCCAAAATTTTTATCTTAACAAAATAAACTATTAAATTGTCAGACTGGGTTGTTCGGTTACAATGTACATGTGTCATAAACATCACAACTACACACATGTGTAGCTGCTCTCTCTCTCTTTCACCCCCCCCCCCCGCCTTATTGTCTTGATTGGTTCTCTCTGGCAGGCAGGGCACATACACCCACCTGCTGCACTACACCTTTGAAAATTAATAGTTGAAAAAATGATAGAATTAAAAGCAGAAAAGAGTCCTGTGGCACCTTATAGACTAACGGACGTTTTGCAGCATGAGCTTTCGTGGGTGAATGCCCACTTCATTGGATGCATGTGGTGGAAATTTCCAGAGGCAGGTATAAATATGCAAGCAAGAAGCAGGCTGGAGATAACGACGTTAGTTCAATCAGGGAGAATGAGGCCCTCTTCTAGCAGTTGAGGTGTGAACACCAAGGGAGAGTGTAGCGAGTCGGTGTGGCTCCCCTCCGGCCCAGCAGAGGGAGCTCCCGGCCAGACGCCCAAGTGGGCTGAGACACCACTTCCTGTTCCCGCCCCCCGGAAGTCAAGGGGCGGGACAGGAAGTATAAAAGGAAGATGCCAGAGCTCAGTCAGGAGCCAGCAGCCGCCGGGAGCAGACGTGCCGGCGGGAGCTCCTGACTGGGAGCCCTCCAGGAACCAAGGCAGCTGCCCAGACTGGCCTCCGCTTCCCCGCGCCCACTACGAGGAGGAGCCGCCAGAGCTGCCCCGTGACCGGTACTGGGACGAGCCGCCGGACCGCCCCTGCGCCCCCCCCGAAGAGGAGCCACCGGGGCTTCCCCGGCCCTGCTACCCGGAGGAGCCGCCGGAGCAGGCCTGGCCGGACTTTCCGGAGGTGCTACCAGACCTCCCACCAAGCCCGGACCCGGAGGAGCCGAGGACCTTTGACTGGCCTGAACCTGGTACAAGTGTGCAGGTAGGCCCCGTGGGGGATATGGAGTGTAGCCTGGGGATAGCCGACCCCTGTCAGGCTACGGACACTGAGGTGCCCATGTCAGTGTGTTGCGGTCAGGACCCCACTGACCAGCGGCCGTGAGAGCCGCTAATAGGGCCCCGGGCTGGAACACAGTGGAGAGGGCGGGCCTGTGTTCCCCCTGCCACCCCACTCGCGGGTGGCAGTTTCCCCCTCACCTCAGCGCTCAGGCACGGAAGCCTGCAATTACCTTTGCTGTTGCTCAGCCCCTGCTCCAGAGGCCTGAGCTTGTATTGACTTTGCTGTTGCTCAGCCCCTGCTCCAGAGGCCTGGGCCTGTATTGACTTTGCTGTTGCCCAGCCCCTGCTCCAGAGGCCTGGGCCTGTATTGACTTTGCTGTTGCCCAGCCCCCGCTCCAGAGGCCTGGGCTTATACTGACTGTGCGGGTGCCCGGCTCCTGCTATAAGGGTCTGCGCCCAAGGACTGCTGTCCGGCTGCCTGCCCTAACTGAGGGCCGGGGCGTATACTTAGTGACTGTGTGCCTTGTGCGGCCCCTGCCTGAGGATCTGAACCTGGACTTATATTGAGACTGATTGCTGTTATCCAGCCCCCCTGCTCCAGAGGGCCTGGACTTCCCACGTAGAGGGGACAAGGGGCGAGTCGGTGTGGCTCCCCTCCGGCCCAGCAGGAGGGTTGAGCCCCGACTCGCCAGCTTACAGAGAGAAACTGCTTTTGTAGTTGGCAAGCCATTCACAGTCTTTGTTCAATCCTGACCTGATGGTGTCAAATTTGCAGATGAACTGAAGCTCAGCAGTTTCTCTTTGAAGTCTGGTCCTGAAGTTTTTTTGCTGCAGGATGGCCACCTTTAAATCTCCTATTGTGTGGCCAGGGAGATTGAAGTGTTCTCCTACATGTTTTTTTATATTGCCATTCCTAGTATCTGATTTGTGTCCATTTATCCTTTTCTGTAGAGACTGTCCTGTTTGGCCGATGTACATAGCAGAGGGGCATTGCTGGCATCCCTGCCTGCACCCTGTGCAGCAGCACTCTTGGAACTATAAGCCATATAAGCAAATACTTTCTAAAACTAAAACAAAATGTAGCCCCTTCTTTTGCAATGTTCTTCAGGAGGCAGCAAACATTTTTCATCGTTGTTCAGTGGGGGATGGAGCTGCCCCTTGCGCTGCCACTCTGTGCTGTGCTACCTTACAACAAAGGGACTGCGCCTGTAGAGGGAGGAGGGAAGGAGACACATGTTATGGCATCACCCCCCCCCCCCCCCCCCCGTCCCCTTAGCACCCACCGGGAGATGACTATGCTGCTGTGCTCCCCCGCGAAGCCACAGCTCCCTGCCCCCCCAGCACCTGCCTTCCAGATTTGAACACCTCGAAATTCAGGAGTGCTCAGGCTCAGTTTGGGCAGCTGTTACTTCATTTCTCCCAAATCAAATACACTGATCCACTGTAATTTGCTGTAGAAAAAGTAGGATAAAATTGAGCAAGAAATGCTTCCCAGTGGTTATTAGGACTGGAATTGCTATTTTCAACAGCCATTGCCTTTTTTGTTTGTTTGCTTGTTTGTTTGTTTGTTTAAAAGGAAGACTGTGATATTGCATTGGCAAATTCCCCATAGAAACAAAGAGTGGAACAAAAGAATAATAAAGGCACCTCAACTTTTCCTCATTTATGGAGGACAGTCTTATAATATGCATCCAGATCTCCTCCAATCACACAAGCTGAAAATTGTTCCACCTTACTGCAGCTCTGTAACCATATGGAACCAATCTTGCCTGTGTTCTGTGCACATCCAAAATTCCTGCTGAATGACCTACCCAGGGCTGTGGCGGAAGGAGGGTGCATGTGGAGTGGGGGAGAGCCCAGGGCTGGGGCGGCAGGAGGTGTGGTGGGGGCAATGGTGGGGGGGAAGGGTGGAGCCCAGGGCTGGGGCAGCATGGGGTGTGGTGAGGAGCCCAGGGCTGGGGTGGGGGGCAGCCAAAATTTTTTTTGCTTGGGGTGGCAAAAAACCTAGAGCCGGCCCTGCAAGTGATGATGTCACTCTTCCTCTTTTATACTTTCTTCCAGCTGCTAGAAAGATCCTTGGGAGGGGTGTTAGGCCTTGTCTACACTAGTGTTTTGTCAATGCAAGTTACACTGACAATCAAAAACCAGTATAATTACATCGCTTGTGCATGTTCACACTATGCGCCTTCTGTCGGCAAAGCACAGCCACACTTGGTGCTCTAGCATCAACAGTGAGAGCAGTCGGGAAGGCTGGATCCCGCACTCCTCTCTACTGGGGTGATCACTGTTATGAATTAGGTCTGGTGATTAATCACAGTTAACTCATTCAATTAACTAAAAAAATTAAATTATCAAAACCAATTTTAAATTAATCATGATTAATCACAGTTTTAATCGCACTGTTAAACAGTAGAATACCAATTGAAATATATTAAATATTTTTGGATGTTTTTCTACATTTTAAAATATTTATTTCTATTACAACACAGAACACGTTGGGGGGAGCTGGGTTGGGCTGGGGGAGGCAGCAGCTGGGGCTGGGCAGTCACCATGGGGGACAAGGTTCTTCTCACTGTAGAGGATTTTACATCATACATTAATAACCAGAGGAAATGGGGTGATATCAGTGGGGATTTTATTTCCAAATGGAAGAATTAGAGAGAAAACAGCAACATCTGCAGCTGGAGACGAGTGTCTAGAATTTAAAAAATGGCCTTTCCTTAAAGATGACCTGAAGAGGAGAGAATAACTGGGATCTGCTTCCTTTTGTGATTCTCTAGGTCACAGAGGGGAGGCCTGACAGATTCCTGGCAGGGATTTTTCCACCTAAAAAATGAATTGCTCTTGAGTTTTCTCCCTAAAATACCTTCACTCCCCTGTTGTTGCTGTGGCTGGTTGGGAAACTACCATGTGTATTTGGAGTTTTCTTAGGGCCAGTCTACACTTAAAACACTGCAGTGGCACAGCTGTGCTGCTGTAGCACGTCAGTGAAGATGCTCCCTGCACCAACTTCCCTGTGAGCTGGTAGCTGTGTTGGAAGAAGCCCTCCCCTGTTGACAGGTTTACACAGGGGTTAGATCAGTTTAACTGTGTCAATCGGGGGTGGATTTTTCACACCCCGAGGGGTGTAGTTCTACCCACTTAATTTCCTACTCGAAACCTGGCCTCAGATTCTCAGCACAGAGGGAGGTGCTGAATATTGAACTAACAGATCTTTTGTGCCAAGTGTTCTTAAGAACAGAATTTTTAATTAGTAAAAGAATAAAAAAGTTTGAAGGCCTTTTTCACCTCTATTGATCCCAAGGAAACAACGATCAGAAAACTCATTATTTGATCTTTTCTTGGTCACCTTTAAAAATTGTGGCTGCATCACCTCAATTCAGGATTAGGTGGAAGGGAGCTTGATGTTGGTAAAGGTCTGTGCCCCAGAAAGGTCCAATCACACCTTTCTGCCATTAGTTAATTACACTAATAAATAAAATGCTGATGAGGAAGGTAAAGCACTGACACTAGGAAGTGTAATTTCAGAGTCTTAAAATATGAAGTGTAGCCTTTTCTATTTAGAGTAAATGTAGTGATGTTGTCTTACATCACTCTGGGTTTGGCTCTGGTTGCTACAGTTTCCAGCTCAACAGATTGAAAAAGTCACCTCTGCTATGCGTTTCAGATGTAGGGTCTCTAGGAACTCATGAAGACCAAGGGCAGTGACCACACATACATCCGCCACGTCTAATCTTCATTACAAGTTTTATTAGAGTCACAAGCAAGATTATAATTACCAAAGCGTATCTAAATCTTGTGAATACCCCTGCACACATTATTAATATAGTCATACACATATCCTCAAAGATATCCTTAGGGTCTGATGGATTCCTCAGCAATTGATCATCCATAGAGGGATGGTTCCTGCTGGGAATTTTCCCTTGGGCACTCCCAGTTTTAATCAACCTGGAACCTGCCTTCTCTCTAAGGTGCAGGGCATCAAGTGCCGCACACCTAATTAGTGGAGCCATGCAGGTGTGGCTCCACTAATTAGGCACCTGAACACCAGAGAGGATGCACATGTAAGCGGTGAGGTGGGAGGGGGAATAGGAGGGAGTTTGGGGTGTGCAGGGCTGCTGAGGTGAAGGAGCAATGCCTCTCCCCTAACCCCTGCTGAGCTGTCTGGCCCCGGGGAAGAGAGAGGTGTCTCTCTCCCAGCTCTGGGGCTGAGGTAACAGATTGGAACGCAGGGGCTGCCAAGCCAGAGGCGGCCTTTGGGAATCCAGCTGATCTCTGCAGACAGGTTTGTATTTTCCAGTTACACTGACTGGAGAGGGGGAACCTTCCCTCTGCAGGAATTAAAGTTCCCTCTGGGAGGTGACTGTCCTGATCCTTTGTGAGCTCCTGCTTTCCACTAGCCTCTCAGGTAGGGTGACCAGACAGCAAATGTGAAAAATCCGGATGGGGGGGGTAATAGGAGCCTATATAAGAAAAAGACCCAAAAATCAGGACTGTCCCTATAAAATTGGGACATCTGGTCACCCTATTCTCAGGCAGCCCAGCTCCAAGACTGCTGCGGCCCAGGAGAGAGAGATGCTTCTCCCCCAGCCTCTGCTGAGCTGCACTGGCTGGACAGATAAGTGCTTTGCTGAATCAACCTTCTTGAATATTCCTCACTGCAGAGCTTTCTGCTTCAGTGACATAAATCCTTAGAAATGCTGGTTCCTGCTCCTGACATTCCCAGCCATGTATTTGCCTTCCTGTCTCCAAGCCATGTCTTTGTTTTCTTCACAGAGCAGAGTTCAGTGGATTTCCTGTACTTCTTCTCAGGCTCTTACCCTTAAAGTGGCAGAGCTGGAACAGTCAGGACCTCCCTCCAAATGAGGAAAGCAGTAGGGAGAACAAGAGCAATTACTGGCAGGTGGGGGCTTCTCTCAGAAATAGGCATTAGGGCTCTGACAAGGGAAGGCTGCAGCATTTCCACTGATAACTTAAATTTACAAATAGGCACAGTAAGAAAAATGCAGCATGAGAACTTATTAGAGTTTGATTTAAGGATGTTTACTTGGTATATTTTGAAAAGTGATGCTGACAATTTGTGTTTTAATTGTTACAAAGTTTTAACTTTCTGAATCTCAGTATCTACTGCCATTAAATAATTATCGTGTGACCAAAATATTGTCAGACCTCCCCCATAAATTCCCACAACTGTGAACATTTAAATTGATAAACTGTGCAACTGTGAATGTTTAAATAGATAAATATAAAAAATATTAATTTTATCTGTCAAAATTCCATATTAAATAAAATGAATTCTGGCCAAGCCTAAATATCAGTCCTTAGACACACAGGTCTGCAAGCTCATCAGGACAGGGGGATGGATTCTGATGTCCATGGGAAGCCCCAGTGACCCTCCCCACCAGCACAGGGGGCTGATTGCAGGACCCAGGGCCTAGCTTTAGGCACCAGCTAAGGAAGCAGGTGCCTGGGGCAGCAAATCTGATAAAGGTCCCAGGCCCAGCAGGGAGATGAAGTTTCTCGCTGGGATTCTGAATTCCTGTGTTGCTCCATGAGGGGTTAAACTCTGATGCCAGCCTGCACTAGAGGAGATCACTGTGCTAAACACTGGGTGGACCCCAAAACCCTTGAATCCACCCATAAAATTGTTAGGTAAAAAGCAAGTCCTTACTCACCTCTCCAGCACCCGAGTTTGTGCGGAGTTGGTATGGGGCTCACAAGTCTGTCAGAGACCAGACAACAATTTGTTGATCAACCGGCTCACACCATCCTTAGCTTAAAAGCTTTGGAGTAAGTGTGGCAAGTTTATTAGGGGTGAGCATCAATGTTTATACACAGAAGTAAACAAAGTGATTAACAGATCATAATGGTCATGCATAATCAATTAAGATTCTACAGGATAAAACAGGTTAAAATGTAAATTAGAAAAGACAAAGGAGGAGATGGCTGCTTATTGGGGGGGGGGTTGTCATGAGTAGTTCGCAGGTCAGAGCTTTGATTAAAAGTTTCAGATAGAGACATCAAGTCTGGGTTAAGTTTAAACTCATGAAAAGTTCAGACTCAACATTCCTCCATTTGTAGCTTTGGGATAACTATTTACCAAAAGCTACACCCCATTTTAAGGAGCCAAGGGCCGCTTGGCAATTTCAGCCTGGGCCAACTCAAAGAGAGTAAGGCCTTTGGCTGAAGTAGGAAAAGAATAAACTGACCCACATGAGTTTATGAGGGAGGGGACACACTGAATACAGCAACACAGTATTATAAGGATTACTATGGCCCCAACAATACCCACCAAGAGTTTTTTAACCCACCCAAATCCAGGCAGCCAATTTTATAAGGCTCCCCACCAATCATAAGGTGGCTGGCCAGAGGAGTAGTTTTTAGCCATTTCCCTTAGATGTTTGGTACGTTGAAAAGTGTCAGGGTAGGTGTCGTTTACAAAAACACAGCATTTTTTATTTATGAGGGCGCAAGTTTCTTTTTAGGCTGCTAACATTATGTTTAAAGCCATTTGGTTTTGCAAAGCTAACTGGCGCAGCTGGGACATTTTCCCGGCCTGATTCTTAAATAGGGTCGCAGTTTCATTGGTTACCCTGAGATATCTGTTAATTGGCACTCCTGTTTTGTTCCATGTAAGATTGTGTTGGACTGGATCTTTTACTCTAGCCGGTGGCATTCAAGTTATATTAGCAGTGGTCAGGGGAATGGGTGTGAAGGGGAGTCCCTGTTCTGCATTTACTAGAACTTGAGTACATACCCAGCAATTACTTCTATTTCCTAAAATACGAGTTTTAACCTCGTGGGAATATTTAATAAAAGCATTATTTTTATAAGCAGAAAATAAACTAAAAAGGCATAATAAAAAACATACAGTTGTCAGAATAAAAGGTCCTCTTATTTTTTTCCGAGTCAATTTAAGTCTGATGTCTGAAAGAGGTAAGCTGGTCCACTGGTCAGAGGCAGTGTCCTCAGTGGTGGCAAGAGCTGCTGGTCCGTCACTGTGGTCCACTACGGCTGGCTTGACGTGGGAGTGGTGGATCCAGGATTTGCGTCCTTCCAGGAACACTGCAGTCTGGGTTGTTAAAAGAACCTGGTGCGGTCCAGTAAACCTCGGCTGGAGGGCGTTGCCACGAATGAACTTTTTGGCCCAGACGAAGTCCCCTGGTTGGAACGAGTGGATCTGTTCTTTCAGCGGCACGGTCTGGGAAAACTGTGAGGCTTTCCAAAGGGTACGGAGGCGAGCCATCGATGCGGAGGGCGGCTTCTTCGCGGTTACCTAGTAGGATGTCATCTACGTATAGGACTAACGTGGATCCCTGCGGACTGGTGAAGCCTTTCAAGTCGTGGCGGAGGCATTGGCTGAAAATCGTGGGGCTGTCTCTGTAGCCTTGAGGAAGTCGTTGCCAGACATAACTTTGTCCCTCCCAGGTGAAACCAAAGAGATATTGAGAGTCTGGGTGCACAGGAATGCTGAAAAAGGCTGATTTTAAGTCAATAACAGTGAACCACTCAGCATCCCAGGGGATTTGGCTGATGATAGTAGCTGGATCAGGAACTACTGCATGAAGAGGGACCACATACTGATTAATAACCCGTAGATCCTGTACAAAGCGCCAACGAATAGGGTCTCCGTCCTTTTTAGGAGGCTTTTTGACAGGCAGTATAGGGGTATTACAGGGAGTGCGCTGAGGGCGGACTAGCTTTTGTGCAATGAATCCCTCGACAATGGGGCGGATGCCCTCCCGGGCTTCCAGCGACAGGGGGTATTGGGGGACTGACGGGGGGGGGCTAAGGAGGGCTTCACTTGAATCCTTACTGGCTCTGCCGAAAGGAGCAGGCCAACATCAGTGTCAGAAATTCCCCAGAGGGTTGAAGGCAAGTCAGTGAGGTCAGGGGAGAGAGAGGGGGGGGTGTTCCCAATTACCCTGAGCTGGGGCCGAATCTTCTAACACTGTCATCAATAATCCTACCCCTTCAGGAGTGCAGGTTAAAGTAGCCTCAAGCTTACAGAATAAATCCCGGCCCATCAAAGGGATCGGACAAGCTGGGGAAAAAAGAAAACGGTGAGAAAAACATTTATCAGCATAAATAACATTTAGAGGCAAAGTGAGTTCCAGAGACTGTGGGTTGCCTTCCACCCAGTTGCAGTTTTAACCTCAGAGGATAGCCAGGGAGAGGGGGCATGATTTAAAAGAGAGAAAGTAGCTTCAGTATCAATGAGGAAACAGACAGGCAGTCCCTGGACTGAAAGGGTTAGATGAGGCTCTTTGCTGGGAGGGGAGAAAGTGAGGAAAGAGCCGGCTAAAGACATTAAGGAAATAAGACCATCAGATTGTTTGCCTTCGCCCCCGGGGTACCGTCATTGAGAAGGCTGAGTTTGCTGCAGCTGCTGCTGTTGCCCGTAGTTGATCCAGGCCTGAGGAACGGGCTGGGCTGGTGGTGCAGGGGTGTATTCGTCCCTGGTGTAAGTATCTGCGGATGCGACCGGACCCTCTGGGCGTCCCCAGGGGCATTCACGTTTAAAGTGACCGGGCTGTCCGCACTGAAAACAATTTCCTGGTGGCTGGGGTTGCCAGGACCCTCTTCCCCGAGCACCCTGAAATCCCCTGCCACGGCCACGGCTTCTGCCTCGAATACCACCGCGAAAAGCTAAAGCCATTAACTTATATTTTTCCTTTTTCTCTTTCTTTTTACTACTTTCCCTTTCTTTCTCCCAT
Organism: Mauremys mutica; assembly: GCF_020497125.1. NCBI lineage: Eukaryota > Metazoa > Chordata > Testudines > Geoemydidae > Mauremys > Mauremys mutica. The sequence goes on from NC_059083.1 coordinate 38,073,183, forward strand.
GCAAAATCAGCTACGTCCAGCACTGAAGTGACTGACTCACCTCCCCAACCAGGGCGAAACTTTAAGAAATAATCCCTTACAGGGGTACTGACTGATTCACAAAAAATGAAATAAGAGTAGTATGCATCCTGCTGCATCTGCTTGATCTTTTGCCTAGTAATTAGTCCTCCTGAGGTGTGCCCTTCCATTTCCTCCTTATCCCTCTGCAGAGATTCCGATCTGGAGTCCTGCAGATTCCCCTTTGCACTCTGGAGAGAGTCCCCTTGCGGAGGAATAGGGGCAGGTGCAGTGGGGACCAACTGACGAGTTAAAACACGCCGTGGTTTACACCCTTCATCGAAATAACATGGAGGGGGTTCACTCTCGGAAGAATACCTGACTGCCATAATTTTTAAAGATTTCCACAGCTCTGCTGCTGTGTCCCAACAAAACCAGTAACATAACTTTCGATCTGGCTCCTTACTCCTCTTAAGGCAGCCTGTTCGAAAGAGCCATACGAAGGCCACCTCATCTCCGGGTCGGCCAATACCGCGGTATACCCAGTCCAATTCCTTACACACAGTCTGTACAACTTCCTCCTAGACATTCCTGTCTGTACTGGGAGTTTCCCTTCGTTCCATAACTTATTTACAATCCCCAGCGGACTTTCAAGAGGCACGCTAGTCCCTTGACCCATGGTGTCTGACAGGAGCCCTCCAACTGGCGTTTATCCTGCTGTCCAGTACACGACCCCTCAATATTGAATTGGCTGGGAGAAATCTCCCGTGGCGCCTGCCAATTCGTATATGAGTGGTCTGGCCACTGGACAGAGGCACCGCACCAGAAGGAATCCCGGACGAGCCCCCAAATTGTTAGGTAAAAAGCAAGTCCTACTCACCTCTCCAGCACCCGAGTTTGTGCGGAGTTGGTATGGGGCTCACAAGTCTGTCAGAGACCAGACAACAATTTGTTGATCAACCGGCTCACACCATCCTTAGCTTAAAAGCTTCGGAGTAAGTGTGGCAAGTTTATTAGGGGTGAGCATCAATGTTTATACACAGAAGTAAACAAAGTGATTAACAGATCATAATGGTCATGCATAATCAATTAAGATTCTACAGGATAAAACAGGTTAAAATGTAAATTAGAAAAGACAAAGGAGGAGATGGCTGCTTATTGGGAGGGGGGGTGTCATGAGTAGTTCGCAGGTCAGAGCTTTGATTAAAAGTTTCAGATAGAGACATCAAGTCTGGGTTAAGTTTAAACTCATGAAAAGTTCAGACTCAACAAAAGTGCTCCAGACAGTGCAGAACTGTGCCAAATACCCAGGGCCGGCTCTAGGTTTTTTGCCACCCCAAGCAAAAAAATTTTTGGCTGCCAGCCGTGGGCTGCCCCTCACACACCTGAACCCTCCTTCCACCACAGCCCTGGGTCACTGGTAACGCTCCCAGGGCAGGTCATTCAGCAGGAATTTTGGATGTGCACAGAACACAGACAGGATTGGGTCCCATATGGTTACAGAGCTGCAGTAAAGTGGAACAATTTTCAGCTTGGGTGATTGGAGGATATCTGGATGCATATTATAAGACTGTCCTCCATAAATGAGGAAAAGTTGAGGTGCCTTTATTATTCTTTTGTTCCACTCTTTCTTTCTATGGGGAATTTGCCAATGCAATGTCACTGTCTTCCTTTTAACCAAACAAACAAAAAGGCAGAAACCGGGGCTGCATCTCCCTCCCAGAGGGAGTTCTCATGCCCCAGTCTGAGTTTCAGTGAAATCAGCGGCGCAGGGTCTGTCACTTTTGTGCTGGGATCAGCAGCCGGAGAAGAGGAGTCCGGGCGGACCAACGGGCTGGATTCCAGTAAATCACATGAGTTCATTCCCCCAGCCCCAGCCCCAGCTCCTTCCAAAACAGGAGCGGGAGCAAATAGCTCAGATGGGGCCCTGTCCCTGCTGCTCAGTGGCACTCATGCTCCCAGCCACAGACACCCGCTGCAACCTCCCCCCTCATCTCCCCAGCACCCCTGCCACTTCCCCAACACCCCCACACACACTTCCCCAGCAGCTCGCAGCAGCACCTCTGCCACTAGGGTGACCAGATGTCCCGATTTTATAGGGACAGTCCTGATATTTGGGGCTTTTTTTAATATAGGCTCCTATTACCCCCCACCCCCGTCCCGATGTTTCACACTTGCTATCTGATCACCCCACCTGTCACCAACATGATGATTGAAACAGGAGGGTTTGCAGGATCCAGTCCTAGTCGGTTCTGTCACATATTAGTGCTCCATATTTCATACAGCAGGAGGCCATTCATGAAGAGGGGCTAAGTGAAGGCACTGGGACTCCAGCTCTGGAGCCCAGGGGGGAAGGGGCTGAGATCCAGGCAACTGGAGCTGGTCAGTGTGTCAGGAACTGCTTCCCTCAGAATTTGCTACCAGTAGCAAAAACAAACTCACTTGGAATTTACCTAGGTTTATGCCCTAGCAGTCCCCTAAAAGGGCCTGTGTTTCCTGCTCCAGACATGTGCAGTGCTGCCCCCCACTAGGCACCCACACATCTGTCTCCTGCCCAATCCCTAGCATGACCCAGGGGAAAATAGGTCATCCTCTGCTTTTATCTTACCTTCAGGGCCCCGTTCAGCAGGTCTGCTCAGAGGCGGACCAGCAAATCTGGTCCCATTCAGTATCTGGCCAGAGGAGGGGTGCCTTCCTCATCACTTTCAGCCCAGTGATTAGAGCACTCACCTGCCATGTGAAGACACTAAGGGCGTGGGTGAACCCCCCATTCAGAGAGGCTAGCTCCCTACTCTGCCCCCCTGTCCAAGGCCCCTTGCCCACCACCAGAGCCAGAGTAGCCCGAACACCCCCACCGTGGCCCGAGTCCCCCGTGTCCCAAGCTGCTGGTCAGCCCAAGCCACCCCTTGCTGCCAGTTGGTCCACCCAAGCCATTCGCTGGCCCAAGCCACCCCTGGTGGCCAGCCAGCCCAAGTGCCAAGCTGCCAGCCTGCGATGAGCCCCCTCTTTAAGGGAGAGATGGAGCAAGGTTGGGGTCTCAGGGCAGCACCACGGCCTCAGTTTGGGGACTTTTAGCCTCCTCTGGCCTATTATACCCACCACCCGTGAAAGAGATCCAGGTTCACATCCCCTCTGAGAGGGAGAAAAGACTTGAACTGGGGCCTCCCAAACCACACAGGAGAGAGCTCTAAATATTTGTTCCAGCATCTTTCCAGGTACTGAAGTTAGGCTGGCTGGTCTGAAATTCCCTGGGTCCTCTTTGTTCCCCTAAAGCTAGGTACAATGTTTGCCCTTCTCCAGTCCAGGGGGTCCTCCTCTGTCCTCCAGGAGTTCTCAGCAATAATCATTAATAGCTCTGAGATGGCTTCAGCCAGTTCCTTCAGTGCCCACAGGTGAATTTCATCAGGCCCCACCAACTTGAATACATCTACCGTACCTACATATTCTTTAAGCTGTTCCTTCCCTATTTCGGCTGGCATTCCTGCCCCCTTGCTGCTAATATTAATTGTGCTGAATATTTGGTCACAATTAAACTTCTTAGTGAAGACTGAAGTAAAATAGGCATTAAACACCCCAGTGTCAGTGACTGGGCAATTATGCCTAAGGCTGGGTCAGAACAGGAGTCAGTAACCAGAGCTAAGAGCCAACACTGGAGCCAGAGCTGATGTCAGGAACCTGAGTCAAGAGTCAGAACTGGGTTAGCTGAAATGAGGCAAATCAGGTGCAAGGCTAGAACAAGGCAGGTGCTATCCCAGCAGCACCTGATGCTTTAAGCAGCTTCTAAAGTGGTGCTGCTGCTGGGCTTAAGAGCTGCTCTGCTGACTCTCCCAACCAGTCAGGTGCTGTAGCCAGTCAAGCAGCCTAGAACAGGCCAGCTGTGCTCATTAGGTTGGCCAGAGACTGGCTTTGCTGCAGGCCCTGGTGTCTGACACTCAGTCTGGTTGAGGTTGTTGGTTATTAGCTCAGCTCTCCTTCACTAAATAGGGGGCCTGCACTTTCCTTCGCCTTTTTCTTGCTCCTAACATATTTATAGACCCTCTTCTGATTGCCGTTTTGTCCCTAGCTAGGTGTAGCTAATTCCCGCAGGAACAGCGAACCACAGTCTCTGGGAGCTGTGAGTAGCCGGACCTACAGACGCTCAGGCAAACAAAGCGCCTCACAGCCTGCCGGGAGCTTACCCAGCACAAGCTGCGGCCCAGGGCTGAGAACCCCTGCTGTAAGTGATTGCTTAAATACTACAGGTTGAACCTTCCTGGTCTGGCACCCTTGGAATCTGACTGGTCCCAAACCAGGTAATTTGCTGGACCAGGGGAGGTCAATGGGAGCCTCACTGCTCCCGGACATTGTCCCCGGGGCACCGGCCCCTCCGCTCTCCAGGGACTCTGGGGCTCCACTGCTGGACCCTGGACCACCAGGGCTCTGCTCCCCAGGGACTCAGCTCCCAGCCGCTGGCCCCCTGTTCTTCCGGCCGCTGCCAGCTCCACTCTTCCCTGGTCCCACAACACTCCTGGCCCCAGCCCGTCAGTTTTTTCCACCTTGAGTGTTCCAGCCCCGGAGCACCCACTGGGTCACCAACTATGCCAGACCAGGGATGTTGTCGGACTAGGGAAGTCCGGATTAGGGAGGTTCAACCTGTGGCATCAGTTATTATTTTCTATGTTTATTTATTATTAAAACCGTACACTAAGCAGCACAATGACATCCATGTGCACAGGGTTAACCAAGCCGTGCTGAGGAAAATAGGAGTAACCAAAACACTGCTTTAAAAAGGAGTTAAAAATAAATAACTAAAATAGAGTGAAGCTGCATTTACACTGGCTTCTAGGAAACAGAGTAACTGTCAGGCCATGGGAACAGCAGGTCAGAGCCACATCAAGTGACAATGAATTATTTTATGTAACAAAGACACATGGGGCAATGGGCTTTAACACCACAGCCCTGGGAGAGGGGTTGCTGAGATGGGCCAACAAGGAACACCAGCCTCTCTGCCACATGGCCTATTTTGGCAACCACTGCAAATGGCTCACCCCACTGTGGTAACTTTTATCCCCTCTGCCTATTTGTTTCTTAAAGTTGCTTGTTTGGAGGCTTTTCAGGGCTGTGGCTTCTGCCTGGTTTTTTTTGGGGGGGGGTGGGGGGGTGGAATATCCTGCCGGAGCACGTGATTGGCTCCTGGTTGCACAATCTGCTAAAAGAAGCTTTAAAAGGCTGCTTGCCATTGATTTTTTTCCCTTTCGCTTTCGGATTTCCTGTGGGTGTGGTTGGTTGGGCTGCTGGCTGCCTGCAAAGGGCAGAGAGAACAGACACCCACCCAGCTGCAATGGCCTCTCCAGCTACAGCAGGGGAAGTGCAAGATGAAGCAATTTGCTCCATCTGCCTGGGGTATCTGACAGAACCGGTGACTATAGCATGTGGGCACAACTTCTGCCGAGCCTGCCTCAGCCAGTACTGTGCAGAAAAGGGAGCGGGGACACCCCTGACCTGTCCCCAGTGCAGAGCCCAGTTCCAGAAAGGGGAGTTCAGGCCCAATACCCAGCTGAGCAACATTGTACAAAAGCTCAAACAACTGGGGTTAAAACCAGGAAAAGGGCAAAAGGAGGATCTGTGTGAGAGACACGAGGAACGTCTCAAACTCTTCTGTGAGGAGGATGGAGAAACCATTTGCCTGGTGTGTGAGAAATCCCGGAACCACAAGTCTCACACGGTGGTTCCCATGGAGGAGGCTGCCCAGGAGTACAAGGTAGGAAATGCTGTTGACTTTGCTTAATTAAACCGCTTAAGGACCCCAGGTTTATCCCCCATCAATCCCAGGACAATCTTTCACACCTGGCTGCCTAAGGTTAGGCACCTAAACGAAAGGGGCCTGGTTTTCAGGGGGGTGAGCACTGGGGGTTGTGAGTAATGGGAAAAGATCCAGACATTTTTGCCCCAACACACTGCAAGTTTCAATGCCCGATAGAGAGAACAGGGCTGATGGCTCTTTGTGAACCTGCAACCCGTCTGCCAGGTGGAGTGGGCAGCAAGAAGGGCTGGGTTCAATATACAACACAGAACCAGCTCGAGCCCCCACCCAGTAACCTGGGCAAACCACACCCCACCCTGCGCGCCTCTGAGAGGCAAAACTTCCTCTCTCTAAAGCACAGAGCCTGAGTGTGGAAAACACAGGTGCTGGCTTCCTCGTTTCCCCAGGGGTGCTCAAGCCCTGCTCTGCACAGGCCCCGCCCCCACTCCATCCCTTCCCCCAAGACCACACTCCCACCCCACCTCTTCCTGCCCTGTTCTGCCCCCTCACCCGAGCGCACCCTGCCCTCGCTCTGCCCTCTCTCCCAATGCCTCCAGCTCTATACGTTCAGTCTCTTGAGGTTCCACCCTGCTCTTAGTGATTGTCAGCTCTTAGGCTTTGTCTACACTGCAAAGTTTTGCTGGCAAAAGTGATGCCACTTTAAAGCCGGTGTTGCGTGTGCACACTAGCTCCTTGTGCAGGCAGAGCACATTCACACTAGCAGCTCTTACATCCACACAGAGAGCAGCACGGTTAGTAGTGATCCCGCTCTGAAAACTGGCCGCCAGGGTGCTTTGCAGAGGTGAAAGTGGGCTGGTGCGGGCCGGAGCAGTGCTCTGGCAAGAGCCGTCCACCAGCCCGGCCTGCACACAGCCGACATTTGCTCCCCTGTCGGCGGCCCTGCCGGTAGGTCCTAGCAGCACGGCCGCACTAGCGAAGTTAAAGCGCTGCCATGGCAGTACTGCCTGTCGGAGAAAAACTCAGTTCTCGCTTTTTCTTTTGGGTGCAACAAAATCAAATACTTTATTATTTCTCCAGTAATTACAATGGAGGGAGAGAGTGCCATAGGACACAGGGTTGCCCCAGTCCCGGACAGGTCTCTCAACTGGTAAACAATTACAGCAAGCCTTTATACTTTTGTTACAGATAATAACTAGCAATAATACAGACAATAGAGAGCAACAACTACATTTTGTTTATACATAAGCCATTCTGCTATCTTGTTTGTCTCACTCCTAAGAAAAGCAAGCCTGCATATTTGGTTATCAGTTACAAGGTCGTAATAACTTTGTACACAGTTCTTTCCCTATGTCTCACACTATCCTTGCTTCTAGAAGTCTCACGTCATTAGGGTTACAGCTAGGCTAACTCTTGCTAACTGACTGACATGTATTAAGATCCCCTTCAAATCCTTATTAATTCTTTCCCTGCTTCCGCATGCCGGACCCTACCAGCAGGGCTGCCAACGGGGGAGGGGGGGGGCAAAAGGGGCTGCTGCCCTCAGGGGCGGCTCTAGAAATTAGGCTGCCCCAAGCAGCGCGGTGCGCTGCGCCGCCCTTCCCCGGTCCCGTGGCGGGTCCCCTCTTCCCGCGGCTCCGGTTGAGCTCCCGCAGGCATGCCGGCGGCAGGTCCACCGGAGCCAAATGCCGCCCCCCCCCGGGAAAGGGCCGCCCCACGCGCCTGCTTAGCGCGCTGGGGTCTAGAGCCGCCCCTGGCTGCCCTGGGCCCCAGCTTTGGGGGGCCCTGTGGGGCCCAGGGTAGTCTGAGGGACTAGCAGAGGGCCTGGCGCCGGCCGGCAGCAGGGGTTGGGTGCGCCCCCACACTCACTGCAGCCAGCGGGAAGCGGAGCCACCCGGCCCCAGTCGTGTTGCTTGGGGGAGGGGGAGGAATGGAACCACCCCCTTCCCTGCACTCACCAGTGGTGGGATGCGGAGCCCCCTTGGCCCTTCTGCCCCAAGGCCCCCCCCTTCCAGGAGGCCAGAGCCACCAACCCTGTTAAGGACGCCGGGCCTGGTGCAGGAAGCACTGGTACGTCGCGGCGTCTACTTTCACTGACAGGGCTCAGAAACAGCCAGGAAGTACTGGCACTTCTCTGTGACTGCCTTGTTCTGCAGGATCTCAGCTTTCACTTTGTGTTAAACTGACTCTCCAGCTGTTCTGGTTGTGAAGAAAACCTCAAAACTGACCCACATGTAGGGATGCAGAGAGCTGGGCACAGCAGCTTGGAGAGGTGTGAACAGCTCCAGTCCCTGAGTGGGGGGTGGGCTCAGGTGCCTGGGGATGATCCTTTAAATATCAGCATTGTTAACAATTTCATTCACCTTGTGAGAGCGGAGAGGGAGAGTTACAGCCCAGCACCATGTACTGCCAGTGACACCTCCTTCCGGTGCCACAGGCGGGTGATGTTTGGGAGATGCCACCTCTTATTTCCCCCCAGTAAAGAAGGTCCAGGCCCAGAGAGCCCACGGGTATATTCTAGCCCCATGAGGGGAGACCGGCCCCAGGAGCCATTTGGAGCCAATCAGCAACTCCATCCCGTTTTGAACATCGCACCATCTCCTGTGAACAGACCATGCTGTCTCCTTTTGGTGACTCACATGGGTGGAGCTTATTTTGTGGGTGGATCTTCAGAGAATCCAGCCACCTTTGTCCCTCTGTCTTCTCCCCCAGTCTGATCCCTGCTCACTAATGAAGCTGTTTTGATGAGTGCAAAGGATGCTTTTCCGCCTCCTGTCTCTCATTAGTTCCTGCTGGCTCCCTCCCTCCCTCACTGCTTCCCTGCAGCAGCACCGCAAGGGTGTCACTGAACAGCTCCCCAGGAGCTCTCAGCAGCAGCTGCAGCAGCAGCCTGGGCCTTGGGCAGAAAAGGGAGAGAACTTGAGGGCCCAGAGGAAAGAGAAGGAGTGAAATGGGGAGATTCTGCAAGGAGCTCAGGAGGGGGCTCTCGGGGGCTGCCCTGGGTGCTGTACAGAGCCAGGCTGACAGGGCAGGAGCATGTTGCTGTGCTGTGTGAAGGAATCACATTCTGTCAAAGGGGAAGAGAGCCCTGGGGTATTACAGCTCTGGAGCAGTTATAATTATGGGTGGCACATTCCCCCAGACCGAGTGTTCCCTGTTCCTCACTGACCTCCAGCCACATCACAGCTTCACCCGGTGCAGTTAATGGGACTGCGCTGGCTCAGGTGCTCAGCTGCTGCCTAGGGGAGGCCACATGTGAGCCCGGACAGATGAGAGCACCGTGGGGTCTTGTTCCTGGCCTGGGTCTGGGTACAGTGCAGCGAGGTGCTGCCCCAACCTCTTCACTGGCACCGGCAGGAGGGATCGTTCAGAACCTTCCCAGCTGTTTCCCCTCTGGCCTGTGCTCAGTGATCTGAAACTTTAGCTAAAAACACAGGCCTTGAGAAGTCCTGAGTGTCTGCAGGGAGCAGAGCCCCTGCTCTGAGACTGGCGTCTCTGCTCCCATGGGGCCTTTGGGGCCCACAGAGCTGAGTCTGCTGCCTCCTTCCAGGGTATTTTACTGCTTGTGTATGGAAGGACGATATCTATGGTACTCGGGCACCAATGATGCTGCCAAGAATGACCTTGAGCGGATCACTGCAGACTATGTGGCTCTGGGAAGAAGGATAACTGAGTTTGAGGCGCAAGTGTTGTTCTCGTCCATCCTCCCTGTGCAAGGAAAAGGCCTGGGTAGAAACCATTGAATAGTGCAAGTCAATGAATGGCTACGCAGGTGGTGTCAGAGAGAAGGCTTTGGACTCTTTGACCATGGGATGGTGTTCCAAGAAGAAGGATTGTTAGGCAGAGATGGGCTCCACCTAATGAAGAGAGGGAAGAGTATCTTCGCAAGCAGGCTGGCAAACCTACTGAGGAGGGCTTTAAACTAGGTTCTCCGGGGGAAGGAGACCAAAGCCCTGAGGTAAGTGGGGAAGTGGGATACCAGAAGGAAGCATGAACAGGAGTGCGCAAGACGGGAGGACTCCTGCCTCATACTGAGAAAGCAGGATCATCAGCGAGTTCTCTTAAGTGCCTTTACACAAATGCAAGAAGTCTGGGAAACAAGCATGGAGAACTGGAAGTCCTGGCACAGTCAAGTAATTATGATGTGATTGGAATAACGGAGACTTGGTGGGATAACTCACATGACTGGAGTACTGTCATGGATGGATATAAACTGTTCAGGAAGGACAGGCAGGGCAGAAAAGGTGGGTGAGTTGCATTGTATGTCAGAGAGCAGTATGACTGCTCAGAGATCCAGTATGAAACTGCAGAAAACCTGAGCGACTCTGGAGTAAGTTTAGAAGTGTGAGGTGGTGTTGTGGTGGGAGTCTGCTATAGACCACCAGACCAGAGGGATGAGGTGGACAAGGCTTTCTTCTGGCAACTAACAGAAGTTACTAGATCACAGGTCCTGGTTCTCAGGGGGGGACTTCAGTCACTCCAGTATCTGCTGGGAGAGCAATACAGCGGTGCATAGACAATCCAGGAAGTTTTTGGCAAATAAATGTATGGGACAATTTCCTGGTGCAAGTGCTGGAGGAACCAACTAGGGGCAGAGCTCTTCTAGACCTGCTGCTCACAAACCGAGAAGAATTAGTAGGAGAAGCAAAAGTGGATGGGAACCTGGGAGGCAGTGACCATGAGATGGTCGAGTTCAGGATCCTGACACAAGGAAGACAGGAGAGCAGCAGAATATGGACCTTGCACTTCAGAAAAATAGACTTTGACTCCCTCAGGGAACTGATGGGCAGGATCCCCTGGGAGAATAACATGAGGGGAAAAGGAGTCCAGGAGAGCTGGCTGTATTTTAAAGAATCCTTATTGAAGTTGCAGGAACAAACCATCCCGATGTGTAGAAAGAAGAGTAAATATGGCAGGCAACCAGCTTGGCTTAACAGTGAAATCCTTGCTGATCTTAAACACAAAAAAGAAGCTTACAAGAAGTGGAAGTTTGTACAAATGACCAGGGAGGAGTATAAAAATGTTACTCAGGCAAGCAGGAGTGAAATCAGGAAGGCCAAATCACACTTGCAGTTGCGGCTAGCAAGGGATGTTAAGAGTAACAAGAAGGGTTTCTACAGGTATGTTAGCAACAAGAAGGTCAGGAAAAGTGTAAGCCCCTTACTGAATGGGGGAGGCAACCTAGTGACAGAGATGTGGAAAAAGCTAATGTACTCAATGCTTTTTTTGCCTCTGTCTTCACGAACAAGGTCAGCTCCCAGACTGCTCCAATGGGCAGCACAATATGGAGAGGAAGTGACCAGCCCTCTGAGGAGAAAGAAGTGGTTCAGGACTATTTAGAAAAGCTGGATGAGCACAAGTCCATGGGGCCAGATGAGCTGCATCCGAGGTTGATAAAGGAGTTGGCTGATGTTGGCCATTATCTTTGAAAAATCATGGCAATCGAGGAGGTCCCGGATGGCTGGAAAAAGGCTAATGTAGTGCCCATCTTTAAAAAAGGGAAGAAGGAGGAACTGGGGAACTACAGGCCAGTCAGCCTCACCTCAGTCCCTGGAAAAATCATGGAGCAGATTCTCAAGGAATCAATTTTGAAGCACTTTGAGGAGAGGAGAGTGATCAGGAACAGTCAGCATGGATTCACCAAGGGCAAGTCATGCCTGACTAACCTAATTGCCTTCTATGATGAGATAACTGGCTCTGTGGATGAGGGGAAAGCAGTGGACGTGTTATTCCTTGACTTTAGCAAAGCTTTTGATACGGTCTCCCACAGTATTCTTGCCAGCAAGTTAAAGAATCATGGGCTGGATGAATGGACTATAAGGTGGTGTGACAGACCCAGGCCGTGGGGTACAGGAGTCTGGTAGAGGGCAAATATACTGGTCACTGGATGAGTAGTTTTCTGTTCCCTGAGTGACCAGAGCAGGGGCTGCACTAGAGTAATCAGGAACCTGCTAGAACCAATTAAGGCAGACAGGCTGATTAGAACACCTGCAGCCAATCAAGGCAGGCTAATCAGGGCACCTAGGTTTTAAAAGGAGCTCACTCCAGTCAGGGAGGGGGGAGTCAGAGGAGAGGAAGTGCGTGTGAGGAGCTGGGAGCAAGAGGCGCAAGGAGCTGAGAGTGAGAGGACGTGCTGCTGGAGGACTAAGGAGCACAAGCGTTATCAGACACCAGGAGGAAGGTCCTGTGGTGAGGAAAAAGAAGGTGTTTGGAGGAGGCCATGGGGAAGTAGCCCAGGGAGTTGTAGCTGTCATGCAGCTGTTACAGGAGGCACTATAGACAGCTGCAATCCACAGGGCCCTGGGCTGGAACCTGGAGTAGAGGGCGGGCCCGGGTTCCCCCCAAACCTCCCAACTCCTGATCAGACACAGGAGGAGTTGACCCAGACTGTGGGGAAGATCACTGAGGTGAGCAAATCTGCCAAATAAGTGCAGGACCCATGAAGGTAGAGGAGGAACTTTGTCACAGTGGATAGAAAGCTGGCTAGATCATTGGGCTCAATGGGCAGTGATCAATGGCTCCATGTCTAGTTGGCAGCCGGTTTCAAGCGGAGTGCCCCAAGAGTTAGTCCTTGGCCGGTTTTGTTCAATATCTTCATTAATGATCTGGAGGGTGGCGTGGACTGCACCCTCCGCAAGTTTGCAGATGACACTAAACTGGGAGGAGAGGTAGATACGCTGGAGGGTAGGGATAGGATACAGAGGGACCTAGACAAATTAGAGGATTGGGCCAAAAGAAACTTGATGAGGTTCAACAAGGACAAGTGCAGAGTCCTGCATTTAGGACGGAAGAATCCCATACACTGCCACAGACTAGGGCCCGAGTGGCTAAGCAGCAGTTCTGCAGAAAAGGACCTAGGGGTTACGGTGGATGAGAAGCTGGATATGAGTCAACAGTGTGCCCTTGTTGCCAAGAAGGCTAATGGCATTTTGGGCTGTATAAGTAGGAGCATTGCCAGCAGATTGAGGGACGTGATCATTCCCCTCTATTTGGCATTCGTGAGGCCTCATCTGTAGTACTGTGTCCAGTTTTGGGCCCCACACTACAAGAAGGATGTGGAAAGAGTCCAGCGGAGGGCAACAAAAATGATTAGGGGGCTGGAGCACGACTTAGGAGGAGAGGCTGAGGGAACTGGGAATATTTAGTCTGCAGAAGAGAAGAATGAGGGGGGATTTGATAGTTGCTTTCAACTACATGAAGGGGGGTTCCAAAGAGGATGGGTCTACACTGTTTTCAGTGGTAGCAGATGACAGAACAAGGAGTAATGGTCTCAGGTTGCACTGGGGGAGGTTTAGGTTGGATATTAAGAAAAAAAATTCACTAGTAGGGTGGTGAAGCACTGGAATGGGTTACGTAGGAAGGTGGTGGAATCTCCTTCCTTAGAGGTTTTTAAGGTCAGGCTTGAGAAAGCCCTGTCTGGGATGATTTACTTGGGGATTGGTCCTGCTTTGAGCAGGGGGTTGGACTCGATGACCTCCTGATGTCTCTTCTAACCCTGATGTTCTATGATTCTATGATACTTTCCACCCATCAGACAGGCAGACTAATGGCTGTTTATTGCACACAATGTCCCTGCAGGAGAAACTTCAGGAATCTCTGGGCCCTCTGAGGAAGGAGCTGGAGGAAGCCCTGGTGCTGACGTCTAAAGAGAAGGAGAAAACCACAGAGTGGCAGGTGGGTGTCCGGGTTTATCTCTCCCTGAGCCCTTCCCCCTGCAACTCTCCCAGGATGAAGGAGCTGTGAAGCTCCAGGACAAGGGTATGAACCTGCTCTGGTTGCTTGCTCCATGACAGAGGCTTGGTGCCAGCAGGATCAGGCTGTGTCTCTGGTGGGGGTCTCAGCACAGCAGCTCCTGTATGCGACAGAGGAGGGGCAGTTCCTGGGCATAGTGAGGTGGTGCAAACTCACCCAAGTGCTCTCTGATAGGGGCAAATTCTCAATAGCGGGTGCAGTGTTTTCACTATGACATGGACCCTGTTTCCCTCCTGCAGGTGGGGCTGGTGTAGAGGCTGCTGCAGCCAGTGGGATTCAGGTGCCTCCATGAAATAGCTCCACAGTGTGTCTGCAGCCTGGAGGACACAGGGATTGTTCCTTCTCCATCCTCCCCCATCTCCTCCCCCACAGTCCCTGCAGTGCATCTGCCCAGTGCCTGGGCCGGACACTAGAGCTGGGGGGAGGATTTACCCCACGGGTGAGGTTCAAAATCACTCAGCTGGCTGGGCTGGGGCCGGGCTGGGAGCTGAGCTCTTCTGAACATCAAACCCAGTTGTGGGTGCTGAGCTCTTTGCAAAGTCTGCCCCCAGGGTGCATCTAAATGGCACCAACAGGTAGCTGTGGGCTAGTCACTGAGTCATTACCCAGGGGGCTGGGTGGGCTTGTGCAGGCCCTGCTGCTGTGGCTTCACTGCTACCAACACCCGAACAAGCTGGAGTGTTTCAGAGTAGCAGCCGTGTTAGTCTGTATCCGCAAACAGAACAGGAGTACTTGTGGCACCTTAAAGACTAACAAATTTATTTTAGCATGAGCTTTCGTGAGCTATAGCTCACTTCTTCGGATGCATAGAATGGAACACACAGACAGGGGAAATTTATACATACAGAGAACATGAAAAGGTGGAAGTATGCATACCAACAAGCAGAGTCTAATCAATTGAGATGAGCTATCGTTAGCAGGAGGAAAAAAACTTTTTGAAGTGATAATTAAGATGGCCCATAGAAGGTGTGAGGAGAACTTAACATAGGGAAATAGATTCAATTGGTGTAATGACCCAACCATTCCCAGTCTTTGTTTAGGCCACTGTTAATAGTATTTAGTTTGCATATTAATTCAAGTTCAGCAGTTTCTCTCTGGAGTCTGTTTTTGAAGCTGGAGTGTGTCGTCACCTCCTGCCTTCACTCCTCCATTGCAGTGTGGACACCCCCCCCCGAGTCAGCAGAGCCAGGGGCGGGTCAGTGTAAGGCCAGGCAGAGCTTGGCCACTTCACAGCCTCTGCTGCCATCATGTGGCCACCTCATCCCAGTCACCTGCTGCTGTTACTGTGACCTTACCTGTGCTAGTCTGTAGCCAGGTGATGAATCATAGCATCATAGAATTTAAGATCAGAAGGGACCATTATGATCATCTAGTCTGACCTCCTGCAAGATGCAGGCCACATAAGCCTATCCACCCACTCCTGAACTAATTCTCTCCCTTGACTCTGCTGTTGAATGCTCCAAATCATGATTTAAAGACTTCAAGTAGCAGATAATCCACCAGCAAGTGACTCCTGCCCCATGCTTCGGAGGAAGGCGAAAAACCTCCAGGGCCACTGCCAATCTACCCTGGAGGAAAATTCCTTCCCGACCCCAAATATGGCGATCAGCTGAACCCCGAGCATGTGGGCAAGACTCTCCAGCCAGAGAACCCGGGGGACACAATGTCTGTTCCAGTTCACCTGCCTTTTACAGTGAAATTCCCACAGAGAGCATGGGGGGGGGTGTGAGGAAGACACTGGCTGGTCACTGGACACAGGGGCATGGGGCACTCGGCCAGGCTGAGTGAGGCCAAAGCCAGCTCTGACAATGCCCTGGGCGCCCAACACCCATGTGAGCCCAAGGATGGCACCCGAAGGACTATTAGCACCAGCCCTATGTCCTGAACATTGCAGCCTTAGGAGCAGGTTGTCAGAAGGAGCATCGCCCACATCCCGCGGTGACGGCTCCCCTTGGTGTCTGAGTGCCCAGCACTGGGCACCCAAATCCCCCTGCAAACACCCTGTGCAGCCCCCTGTAAATCTCTCCTGTTCCCTCGATTTCTCCCCACTCCACTGTGTCCATCCCCTGCCACCCGCAATAACATACTGTGGCTTTACAAAGCACCCTAGACAACCCTGCTATGGAACTGGCCGTATTAACTCTTAACTAAAACAAACCCTTTATAGTTTCACCCACGAAAGCTCATGCTCCAATACATCTGTTAGCCTATAAGGTGCCACAGGACTCCTTGTCCCTTTATGGTACGTTTCTCAAAGAAGTAAATATCCTTACAAACCTGATAGTGATTTAACATTCCCTGCTTCATTGCAAAGGCCCAGTCTGTGTAACTCAACATCTGGCTCACATTTTCTCTGTGCCTTTCCTATTTTTCTTTCTCAAGAGTAAAGTGAAGAACAAGAGAGAGATGATTGCAGGTGAATTTAACAAACTGCACACACTGCTGAGAGAGGAGGAGCAGCTGCTTCTGCAGAGCCTGGAGGAGGAGGAGAGGGAGACTCTGCAGAGACTAAGGGAAAATGTAACCAAACTCTCCCAGCAAAGCTCCTCTCTGCAGCAGCTGATCACAGAGCTAGAGGAGAAGTGTCAGCAACCAGTTATCGAGCTGCTAAAGGTGAGATGGCATCAAAATTCTCCACCCATCCAGAATTATGACTCAGATCCCTGGGTCTGGATCCCAAGAATTAGAGTAAATGTGTTCTGTGGTTTACTGACAAACAGAACATCCGGCTAAGGGCTCCATCAGTTCCAAAATATCCCAGTTCATGTTAGAGGGGAATTCTCCTCACGGAGACCCAGTGAGGCCATGGGAGATTAAATGGATGATACAAGAATGATACTGAGCTGAACTCATCCCTGCTCTGACTCCAGAACATTGGACCCAACACAGTTGATAAACACAGATACTGATGGGTTGGGCCCTTAGAAGGGAGAATCCTTTAGCTAAATTCCTGTCTCACCTACATAAATGAAACAAGTGTTAATGCAAAATGTCATAGGAGTTTTTACCACAAAACAGTGAAGCCTGGGAGGGTTGATTTCTTTTCTAGGTGAAAGGTTGATGCGCAGAGTGAAAATTCACTGGTTTTTACACATGGTTTTAACTAAGAACATTGATTCTCTTTCTCCTTCCAGGATGTGAAAACCACATTGAGCAGGTACGTTTCCGATGTTCATTGCTCTTATATCCCCGGTAGCACCTCTGCGGTGATGTGTGCACAGAGCAGCTGAGTGATGATGGGACATTTTCTTCATAGGAGTGAGAATGTGAAACTCCAGGAACCAGAAGCTGTTTCTACTGACCTGAAGAATGTGTATAAAATCCCGGAGCGCTGCCTGGATATGCGAGAAATGCTGAAGAGATTCGCAGGTGAGTGGAAGCTCCTGGGACATTGAGCTGTGTTGTGCCAGGGGATCTGGACAGCGCCTGGGACCCCGGGACATGCACGGACCCAATTGACAGGCTTGGAGCTGTGATAGCTGGAGGCTGATGTGCTCAGTCCTGGGCAATTTGCCTGATATTCGCACTCACTAGGGTTGTGAACTCTCCCAGACAGGATGTCATTGACACAAATGGGGATGCGCCATCACCACAGTATGGTGTTCGGTCCATCTGGTCCGGGAGAGTTGGCAACCCTAGCACCCACCTGCTGGTACTTGCCCAGGTGTCAGACCAGGCCCCGTCACTCTGACATCCTGACCCCTCCATGGCTGAGTTACTGGGTGTCACTGAGCCAGGTACTGTGAGGCCTGGACTAGGCCCATCGTGCTGGGAGCTGCACAGACGGGTAACGGATGACGTGTCTGTGCCTCTCTCCTGGGACACGTGAGGGCTGTGTTGTGTGGCCACCGCTCAGCACTGCCCCAGCCCTCATTAGCCAAGGCTGGCCCAGCTTTCTGAGCTGGAGGAGGGGCCAGTCTGGCTGCTGTGGTCTGACCCCTTCCCACAGCCCCAGCGCCGAGACCGGGGGCAAAGGCAGAAACCTGACAGTGAGGAGGGACAGAGAAGAAACCAAGGCAGAGGAGAGGGGGACTGAGCTCTGTCTGTGATTGTTGAACTGGCCCTTTCATCCTACCCCCACCCCACTCCTCTCCTCCCACCCACCCCCAGCAGGGGGCAGTCGAAGGGGCCAAGCTGGGTGTATCTGTCCCGGCCGATGGAAGTAGGGTGACCAGACAGCAAATGTGAAAAATCGGGACGGGGGGGGGGGGGGAATAGGAGCCTATATAAGAAAAAGACGCAAAAATCGGGACTGTCCTATAAAATCAGAACATCTGGTCACTCTAGTCCCGGCCAATGGAGGCTGCGCAGTCAGTGCTGGCTGCAGGGCCAGGATCTCAGGGCTTTGGGGAGCAGGAACCCCAGGCTGTGGGGGAAGCAGCTTCCTCTCTGTGACTGCCTGGAGCCAGCACATCCCTGCTCCCCTCCCCGTTCACTGCTCCCAGCCCAGCACAGTCTGTGCCCACTGGGCCCTGAACCCGGCTGGGCTCTGGGCCATTCCACACCCCTGGCTCCTGAGCCTGTTGGGATCCTGAGCCAGTCAGCTCAGTGCCTCGTTCTAGGGGATCACCAGCCCCTGGGAAGCCTCCTGTCAGCCCCCCAGAAGCCGCTTCCTGGGCAGGGCCCCAGGCCCTGAGTCACTCGCTGGCTGCTCCAGGATGGCCAGGCCCAGGGTCTCCAGCAGGGCTGTTGGTGCTGGCACCGCGCTCGCTGCCGGAGCTCCCATCCCCTGACCCAGCCTGGCCTGTTGTCCCAACGCTGACCCCTCCCCTGCGGGTGGGGACGCTGCTGCTCTCAATGGCTGAGCCCCTCTCTCGGCCGCTGCCTCTGCTGCTGCACTCGCAGGCTCAGCCCGTGCCAGGGACAATGCGGCGCTGCTGGGGCCAGGGCCGGCTCCAGACCCCAGCGCGCCAAGCAGGCGCGTGGGGCAGCATTGTCCTGGCAGGGCGGCATTTGGCTCTGGCGGACCTTCCGCAGTCATCCCTGCGGGAGGTCCACCGGAGCCCCGGGACGAGCGGACCTGCCGCAGGCATTACTGTGGAGGGTCCCCTCTTCCCGTGGCTCCGCTTGAGCTCCCGCAGGCATGACTGCGGCGGTGCACTGGTCCTGTGGCTCGGACGGATGCTCCACCGGAGCCGCGGGACCACGGGACGGTCCGCAGGCACTTCTGCCCTGGCTCCGGGACCGGGGAAGGGTGGCGTGAGCGGCGCGGCGCGCCGCCCTGCTTGGGGCGGCGGAATTTCTAGAGCCGCCCCTGGCTGGGGCTGCTCCTTCCCTCGGCACCTGGGTTCTCTGTGTCTGGGGCAAATGGCGGGTGAGTGGGCAGGGACCTGCTCAGAGAGACACGCCCTGAGCTGCACCCAGAGGGCAGAGACCAGCCAGGGCTGGACAGCAAAGTGCCACCGTGCTGGAATTAACCCTTTCCTTCCCCCACCCCAGAAGCCCCAGCCGGTCAGTGCCACTCGACTGCCTGCGCTCTGACCCCAGGGACCCGGGTCCGGCAGCTCAGGGGAGTCTCTGGGTAAATGTGTGGGTCAGAGTAACCAGGGCTCCCTGTGCCCCAGAGTCCCCGTGTGCTATGGGGAAGACGCCACGCTGTCATGCAGCCCTTAGGTGCTGGGCAGTGAGTGTTATTATTGATACCCTGAAATGGCTGAGGCTGGTATCTTGGCAAGCATCTTGCCTCAGTTTACCCTCAGCAGCACTCCTTAAATTACACCTCACAGTCCAAAAGATCTGAGAGAAAAGTCCCCTCCTGGGGTCTGCTCTGAGTCCAAGTAAACCCCGAAATAAAATCTTTTCCCTCACTCTGCTCCAGCCTCCAGCTCTCACTGCAGTTCCTCACTGCCCTCAAGTCAGGAGCCCTCAGTCCTTCCCAGAGCTGGGCTTGGATTAGTTTCCATCGTGGAATCAGATGACTCCAGCCCTCCCTCCTGGAGCTGGGTCATTTCAGACTGTGCCTTTATTCTCTGCATACACTTTCTCCAGCCAGGGGCAGCTCTCCAGGGCTCTGTCCTGCTCCAGCTGCTGCTGTCATTGTCAGCTCTGGCAGCTCCTCCCGGTTAGGGAAGCTCCTCTGCCTAGGACAGTGGTCCCCAAACTTTTTTGGTCATGTCCTTCCTTACCTGGTTTGTGCCTCCACCCTGGGAGCTGCTTTCAGGAGCTGGGCCAGGAACGGGGCTCCAGTTGGGGCCAGAAGTTGGGGGCCATGGCTGGGAGTGGACCCGCAGTTGGGGCCGGGAGCTGGGGGCTTTGGCCGGGCGCGGAACCACATTTGAGGCTGGGGCTGCAGCTGGGTTCTCAGCCTGGAGCAGGGCCGGGAGTGGGTGGCTGAAGTCGGGGCCGGAGATGCAGCTGGGGCTGAGGGTGGGGCCGGAGTGGAGCTGGGGGCAAAGCAGGGCTGGATGACGTTCCCTTCCCGCCACCCATGGGGGCTGGTCCAGGCCCTGTCAGGCCCCCCAAATGTTCCTACACACCCTCTAGGGGGGCACAACCCACAGTTTGGGGAGCACTGCTCTAGGAGCCCCTTCCAGGCTCCTTGCTCTGGTGAGCTCTCCTGGGAGCTCCTCTCCTCAGCAGCTTCCTGTCCCTGGGATCCCTTCAGCTGAGCCCTGGTTACCCTTTATCAGCCTCATTAGCTGTTTCGCTGCCAACTAGCCACCTAGGGATTTAATTACTTCCAGGTTGGTCTGGGTTGTCCCATTCTCCCTTACAGGGGCCTGTCACAGGTAGTCTGGCCCCTGACTCCCCTAAAAGGACCAGCCCTCGTGATACATTTCCTCCCACCCCCAGAGCCAACCTGTATTCAAAGGGAGGCTTGACTATGGCTGACACTTGGTTATGTGCTGCTAGAAAAGTTTCAAACTCCAGGGAAGTAAATTGGCGGCCACTTCCAGGAGCTGTACGGACCTAAGCAGGCAGGGAGCCTGCCTTAGCCCCGGGCTCCCACTATGCCACTGACCAGACTTTTAATGTCCCGTCGGTGGTGCCAACCGGAGCCGCCAGGGTCCCTTTTCGACCAGGCGTTCCAATAAAAAAACAGATGCCTGGCAACCCTATGGACAGGTGCCAACCCTAGGTCCTGTCCACATGGCCCAGTAACACCCTGCTGAGCCAGGTACAGGCAGCCACATGCCAGCCCAGGCCCCTGGCAGGGACGCTGAGCTGCCAGCTGCCATGGTCACTAACAGTGTTAACTCTGTCACGTGCCACTCACCAGGCTTAGAGCCCCTAGGGCCCAGCCCCAGGAACTGCTGTAACCTAGAACCAGAGCAATGCAGGGCTGGAAGGGACCTCCAGAGGTCACCTAGTCCAGCCCCCCACGCTAGGTCAGGGACTAGACTATCCCTGGCAGGGATTTGTCCAACCTGTTCTTACAAATCTCCAGTGATGGGGATCCCACAACCTCCCTTGGAGCCGGGTCCAGAGCTTCATGGCCCTGAGAATTAGAAAGTGTTTCCTCATCTCCAGCCTCAACCTCCCTTGCTGCAGATTGTGCCCATTGCTCCTTGGACAGGTCCTCTGTGTCTCCAAGCCTGAGCATCGCTGGTATCGCACTGAATGGCTGGGAGTGCCCAGGCTTAGAGTCCAGTTCCCAGTGGACAGGAGCTCACATTGTAACTCACCTTAACGACAGCCTCACCAGCCACCTCCGGAGGGAGGCCAAGGCCTGAAGGGGCTGCAGGGACGATTCCTCCCCAGGGAGAGGCTCCTGCAGCTGTCAGGACTGAGCCATGTTGGCAGGACAGTGGGGAGCTGACATGTCCTCTGTTTCCTTATACCCTCGATACACAGAGCTCCAGCAGCCGGGGTGTAAAACCCAATTCGTATCCCCAGCACCGAACTCACAGACACTGCCCCAAGGGTCCTCTCCTACTGGGGTTGGGGAGTGAGTAAGGGGCACTGGAAGATGGGGGCCATGGGCCCATCACTTTTACCAATGGGAGGGCTGTTCCCTCCCACTTTTGACCAGCTATAAGGGTGAGCGAGGATGGGGGAGGGGGCCGAGAGGAGAGACCAGGGGGTCTGGGTGTTGGGGAAGAGGTGGTGTGGAGGCAGGGGCTCAGGAAGGAGGGGCAGTGTGAGAGCGAGGGTTCAGAGGTGCGGGGCAGGAGCTCGGGGAGAAGGGCTGGCATGAGTGAGTGACCCCTCGACTTTGAGGGAGCTTCCATCACTCCTGGGGAGAGCACCATCCCGGCTCCTGATCCACGGGCACATCTGTGTATTTGCTGGGTGCACAGAGCTCTCTGTGTGGAGACACTTTCACGCTCCCCCAGGAACCTATGCTGGGAGGCCCCACTGCCCAGGAGGCTGAGGGCTCTCACTCCCCTGCCCTGGGGGTGAAGGGAGGGGCCCTGGGGCTGCTGTTCCCCGTCCCAGGAAGGGGGTGAAGGGGATGTGGACACAGACAATGTCCCCTCTTGCACTGTGAGGGGCAGACCTGGCTCCACCCTGGGCTTCAGAGCCTGAGCTCCAGCCAGAACCGGAAAATCTATGTGGTTATTTTTAATTCCAAAGAGGGAGCCCCATAAGCCTGAATCTGTCCACCCTGTTCTAAGACTCGCTGCTGCAGGCTGTGTAGAAGGACCCAAAGTGTCTCCAGAGTCTGGGTGTGAAAGTTCCCAGCGTGTCTGACCCAGGGCTGGTTAATGGGAGCGAGGGGGGTGGCTGACGCAGTTGTTAGATGGAGACACCTGAGCTCCTGGGGCTCTGAGATGGTCTCTGTGACTGTTATCCGCTCTGGGAGATGCCCAGGTGCAGCTGCAGAGGGTCTGTGCTGCTAGCAGCGTCCATGGGACAAATGGCTCTGGGCAGAGAGTTCAGGCTGGAGCCAAGTCTCCATTTTCAGCCTGATTTGTGGGGGTGAGATCAGGGGCCCAGGGGGCATTTGTCTGCAAAGGGCAAATTAAACAGCAGCTCTGGAGTGTTTCACAGCTGATGTCCTGAGCCTGGCCTGCCTGTAACTGCGTTTCTGGGGATGTTGACAGTCTCTCATTGCAAGTCACTGGGATTGGGGCTCCTAAGTTGCTCAGACAGGTTTGCAGTGGAGCTGGGTGAAATGTTTTGGACAAATAGTTTATTTGCTGCAAAATTATTTTTCGGGTCAAGAGAAACTATTCGTGACTCCATGTCGGGTTCGCTGACTAGCTTCAATTAAGAGAAAAAGGTGCCGCCACTTCCCTTGTAGCCTTTAGCCCAGTGGCTGGGCCCTCAGCTGGGAGCCCCAGGTTCAATCCCCCCGTGTGATGCCATGAGAGCTTGAACCGCTGGGCTCCAGGTGTCTGATGACGTCCTCCTGTGTGTAAACACTGCCATGGGCACTGGGCCAGAGCATGGGGGTGAGAATGACTCTGCAGCCCAGTGGGTCAGGCCCCCACCTGGGAGCCCAGAGTCCAGCTCCCCTGCTCCAGTGACCCTGTAATTATTGATCCATAACCCCAGTGACGGGAGGGGTTACGGTCCCTGGCACAGCAGTGTCTCAGCCATGTCTGCCGGGGTTTCCTTGCACTGATGTAGCTAAACCGGTGCAAACCCCTAGTGCAGACGCGCTGTGCAGTTGTGAACTGGGACTGGTCCCTGGTGCAGCTTCTCCCAGATGAAGGGGGCAGTAAGTGGGGAAATGCCCCCCCCTCCCCACTGCCCTGGCCTCATTAGCAACAGCCCATTAGTGTGCATTTATACCCCCCCTCCGAATCTTACACTGTAATGCCCCCCAAGTGAGCCCAATCCAGACAACTGCCCCCGTGGGGGTGGGGCGGGGCTGGGCCGGGCAAGGGAAGAAGCTGGCTGTGGGGTTTCCCCGTCTGGAAGGTGGGGCCTGTGGGGCCTGCCAGCATGGAGAGTCCCAGCTGCTCCCCCTGGGGCAGTGCTGCACCCCCAGTGTGTGTGGGGACAGCCACTGACCTGCTCTGAGCGAGAAACCAACCACACATGGCCCAAAAGCAACAGAGATTCCCTGGGGCCTGCCTCTCCCTCCCCCCCTCTGTCTCCTGCCCCTCCCTTACCCTTCCCCCACCCCTGTGAGGGACCCTGGACCCTGTGTCTATTCTGACCCCTCACCAACATCCCTCCCTCTCTTCTCACTCCCTTTCTGCTCACCTGGGCCCCTGCCCCTCTACTCCCACTTTGCCTCCCTGGCACATGCCCCTGCCCTCCACCCATCTCTGCCCCACTGGAACAGCCCATCCCTTCTCCCCCTGCCCTCCTGGCATCTGCCCCTCTCCCCCAAACATCCTCTGCACCCTGGAGCCCTCCCATCACTTCACACTCCCGCTGTCTCCTGGCATCCACCCCACCCCTCCCCCTCCTCTGCTGTCCTGACTTTCGCCCTTCTTACTCCCGTCAGCCCTCCTGGCACCTGCCCCTCTCCCCACCCTCTCTGATCCCTGGCACCCACCACTTCCCTCGTCCCCCTGTGCCCATCCCTCCTCTAGTTCCACTCTGACACCCTGGCACCTGCCTCTCCCCAATCCCCTCTGCTAACACCTCCCTCTGCCCACCTGTCCTGCCTCTCACCCCTCTCTGCCCCCTGGTGCTTGTCCCTCCCCTCCTCTGCCCTCCCTGTGCCTGCCCTTCTGCTCAACCCCCTCAATCCCCTGGCACCTGCCCTTTCCCTCCCCCCTGCACCCTTCTGCTGCCTGCCCCTTCCCTCCTTCTGCCCCCCAACACCTAACCCTCCCCTTGCCCCCTTCCTTCCTGGTGCCCAGCCCCTCACCACCCTCTGCCCCACTGACCCTGCTCTCCTCTCGCCCCTCTGCCACCATCGCCCATGCCACCTTCTCCTTATTTCTCACCCCTGCTCCTCCCCTCCCCCTCTGGCTCCGTGACACCTGCACCCCTCACCACCCCTCCAGTCCCCTGGTGCCAGCCCCTCCTCTGCCCCAAGTCCCAGCTCTACCCTGGCCCCATCTGCCTCCCTGGTGCAAGTCCCTTCCCTCGCCCCCCTTTGGGACTCCTGGTCTCAGCCCCTCCCCTCACCTCAGCACTGCTCCACCCCTCCCCTCCCCCTCTCCTAATCTCTGGGTCCCCCCCTCCCTTCATCCTCCCTCTGCCCCCCTGGTGCCCACATCTCCCTGCACACACCTCTGCCCTCCTAGGGCCTGCCCTTCTCCACACCCCCTCTCTCTGCCCCCTTCTGCTCACCTTCTCCCACACCCCCCATTCTCCCCCTTTGGCACCAATGCCTGTTCATTCGCTCCCCACCATGGTTCCACCTCCCCCACTCCTCATCATCTCACCCCCTGGCAGCTCACACGCCCCTTGATTTCCCCTGCCCCATTGGAGCTCCCCCATTCTCTCGCACCCCTCTGCCCCTGGTGCCTGCCCCACCCCTATGTCCCTCCCTCCACCCCCTCTGCTCCTGTCACCTCGCCGTCCCCCTCCCAGCATCATTCTGTCCCCTCCCCTCCCCCGCCTCCCCTTGCCCTTTCCCCTCATTGTCTCCTCACAGGCAGAGGGGCCCTGACTCCCCTCAGGAAACAACCCCCCTGTCGCCCCCTCCCCCCCGCCCCAGTGATTAACAGGGATGCAGGTCAATTTCCCTTTGATCCCAGTGACCAGCCCCTGCCCCCGGCCCTGACTCTGTGACTCTTTCCCCAGTGGACGTGACTCTGGATCCAGACACGGCAAATCCCAACCTCGTCCTGTCTGAGGATCGGAAACGTGTGAGACGCGGAGACACATGCCAGGATCTACCCAACAACCCTCAGAGATTTGATAGATATCCCATTGTCCTGGGCGCTGAGGGATTCGCGGGCGGGAGGCGTTACTGGGAGGTGGAGGTGGGAGACAAGACAGGCTGGATTCTGGGGGTTTGTAGGGAATCTGTGGAAAGGAAGGGGGAGAGCTTTCTCTCACCTGGGAATGGATACTGGACCGTGTGGCTGAGGGATGGGGGATATAAGGCCTGCATCTCCCCCTCAACCCCCCTCCCCCTGATCGTCAGGCCCAGCCGGGTGGGGATTTTCCTGGACTATGAGGCGGGCGAGGTCTCGTTTTACAATGTGACTGACAGGTCCCATCTCTTCACTTTCACTGGCACCTTCTCCGGGAAGCTCCGCCCTTATTTCAATCCTGGTCTCAACACTGGGGGTAAAAACTCAGCTCCCCTGATAATCTGCCCAGTCCCAGCTCAGGCCGGAGGGAATCTTCGTCCCTGACAGTGACACCGTGGCACAGACTGGCCCCTCCCAGCCCTGCTGCTCTTCCCGCCCCAGTGGTGGGGGCCAGTTACTGCAGCAACTGGACTTTTTGTGCTGACCGGACGCTGCCAGTTTCCCTTTTCAACAGGAGGTTCCAGTCGAAAACCGGACACCTGGGAACCCCCAGCCCCCACCTTTCCCCGTCCCCTGCCCCAGGGGTAGCAGATGGTGGGGGATGGGGTCATTCACTCCGGTCAGAATTGTCTACCCCTGTGAAATCTCAATATAAAATATGAAAGAAAAAATATTATTTTAATTTAGAAAATGTTATTGTAACAAGGTGTAAATACAATAATATTTTAATGTACATTTCAACAGTATCTCAAAAACAACCAGATAAATATATTTGTAGAAATGGAATTATTTACATTTTTTTATCTTTCCCTCAAATCTATAGTGAAGTTTAACTTCTCTAAATAACGTCATTTGTATTTCAGTTGTGGAATTTCAAGAAATCCGAAATATTTATCTTAACAAAATAAACTATTAAATTGTCAGACTGGGCTGTTTCAGTTACAATGTACATGTGTTATAAACATCACAACTACACATATGTGCAGCTGCTCTGTTCTCTCTCCCCCTCTCTTTATTGTCTTGACTGTTTCTCTCTGGAAGGCAGGGCACATACACCCACCTCCTGCACTACACCTTTGAAATTTAATAGTTGAAAAAATGATAGAATTAATTAAGCAATATATTTAAGTTAACTCACACAAGATGATATAATAATCTTTGAACTTCTGTCAGCATTAATTCATGTGGTTTTTAACTTTCTAACTACATATCATTGGTAATGAAGATATGACCTTTCCTTTCTTTTTCTCACATCAATTAACAAAACACCGTCCCCAACCTCAAATGCTCTCTTCCTGTCGATAGAAATCTCTTCTACAATCTCCAGTTTTTAGTTTATTTTTCTTTAGACATATTATTTGCAGGCAATGTACTGTCACTGTGCCCTGTTGATTTCAATGTACTGTCAGGCTCTTCGTGATCTTGGTTATAAGGACAGAACAAATGTAGTTTGATAAAGAAATAGAGAAGGGGTTGTGTTCCTTTACTGAATCATCACAAATTAACTTAGGTGTATTAAAGACGCTGGCACTTAGTGACATATAACATGTAATTTGGTGAAGTTTTCTTGGGAAACCTTTCTTCTCGGCCATAAATCAGTTGAAAGGGTGATATTTTTGTTGTCATGTGAGGTTTAGAGTACAAAGGAAATAAAGTTTCTCCAGGAAATTCATCACAATTCCTCTGGGTTCTGTCCACCACCTTCTCTAAAGCTCTGTAAAAATAGTGACTGATTGATCTAATTCCTTGAAATTAGCTGTTGAACCTAATTTCTTGAAGATCTAGCTGAGCAGAGTCTGAGGGGAGGCACATCACATGGCATTGCTAAGACTACTTTTTGTTTTAAACCTGATGTGTGATGAACATTTTCAATGTAATAATTCAGTTTTGAAAATTTATTCACAATATGCCATTCATGGCAGAGTGCCCTAAAACGTACCTTGATTATTTGAAAATAAATACCCTGAAATTATCTTTTAATGGAGTCATTTGTGCTTTTTATCCAGTTGTCATAGGTTTATTCCCCACTTGGAGCTTTTGGGTTCCAAGTTGGGGACCTGCATGGACTCCTCTAAACTAAAATCCTAGTTTAGATCTGGTTCTCGCTGCCACCAGTTAAGTTTAAAGTGGGTAACACACTGCCTGTCCCCCAAACTTCCCCTGGGGAACCCAGATTCAAACCCCTTGAATCTCACCAGAGAGAGAGAAACAGCCAGTTCCCCTCCCCCCCTTCCCTCTCTCCAGCCTGCTCCGGAGAGAGAGATACCTTGATTCAAACCCCTTGAATCAAACAAAGAGGGATTCACTTTTCCCCCTCCCCTTCCCTTAAAATCCAAACAAGGGAAGAAATCAATCAAGTTCTAAAAAGAAAAGATTTTATTAAAGAAAGAAAAAAGTACACTATCTCTGTATTACCAGGATGCAAAAATACAGGGTTTAACTTATAAAAACTGGAGAGACTTCCCCTCCCTCCTCCACAGAATAATCAGAGTAACAGCAAACAGAAATAAAGAATTTCCTTCAGCAAACACACAATTGCAAATGTAGAAATCAAATTATAAGACTAATTCGCCTTTCTAATACTCACTATACTGGATAGTAGGAACTACTCCAGGAGAACTTGGAGACATGTCTGGCCTCTCTTAGATCCAAAGAGAGAACACAACTCAAACAAAGAACACAGGCAAAGGCTTCCCTCCACAGAGATTTGAAATTATCCTGTCCCTTGATTGGTCCTCTGGTCAGGTATTCATCAGGTTACTGAGCTTGTTAACCCTTTCCAGGTAAAAGAGACCTTAACCCTGATCTGTTTATTTATGACACCAGTCTACTGGTGTCTAGGTGGCATGGGCTGCTGAAGCTATGTGTTTTTCCTAATTTTTAACACAGGGAAATATGAATCTAAAAATAGATAATTTTTCCATAAAATTTCCTTCAGAAATCTCTGCGTTCCTTTCTCTATGTCTCACTGAATTATGTGTAATTACTGTGTTCCCTTATCCAATCTTATTGTGTTATTACATGGGGAAATATGTTGGCAAATAGGTTAATATACAACATGGTTTTTACTATCTGACAAGACACAATAATGTGTTGTCACTCACAATTTACAGCATGAAGTCTCATGAAGAGATTGCAGGCAATGTTCATTTTTAAATTTCTAACTGTGAATGGGCTCCCCCATCAGTTCCTGCAACCCCTGGCTGGCAGACCTCTGTGTGAATTAAGCAGCCTGCAGTCTGCCAGGGAACCTCCACCAAGTGTCTTTATGATTTTTTATGGTGCATCACAACATAACAGCAGTTACGAGGAGCCCCTTCCTGCTCCAGTTGAGAATTTTATGCTGCTGCCTTCTTCTCAGCACTGAGCTAGTGACTGCATCAGGCTCCCTACAGCTGCAAGTGATCCCCTCTGCCCTTCCAAACCCAAACTGCTCAGTCCCTCCTACTCTAACTGCACCCAGTGCCCTGGGTGTTCTCAGTGACCAGGGTGCTGGCTTCCGAATGGCTCAGTTTGTAGCTGCTAACAGCCCCTGGCACACGGCCATGAGTGTGTAATTGACCATAGAGTGGAAATAACACCCAATGTAAACTGTTACCTCATTGTTCAATTCAGAATCTAGATCTGCCAGGATCTGCTCTGCACAGCCACGTTGATATATAATTTTACATGTCTTCTTCTCCACCTCATGTGCTGTCATAGTTCTAAGTGGAAATTCTTCTACTTCTTTTGAAAAATCATCTGTAGCTGTCAGTACACACTGGTATCGCTTCTGTGGTACTGGATATAGTCCGATTAAATTTGCTATTAGCAGTTCCCAGGGTTTAACAACCCGTGTGCAAGAACACAGGCTGAAGTTCTCATTTGGATCTTTCCTATGACAGTTTTTTTATAATCCCATGTAGAGTAAGCAAAGTAAACGTTATAATGTGTTTTCTATAATAGTTGATGTCTCCACACAGTCAGAATCTGACTTTTGGTGTTTTTCAGACATAAATAAATACAGGCCAAACTTCCGCAACTGAAAACTTGCATAAATACCCTGTCACTGTGCTAGCACAGCGGGCAATAGAAGTTGTTACTGCACTGTGTTAGAGCTGATTAGAGGCTTTATTGTGCAGCAATAATAAATACAGATCATGATAAACAATTAGCTTGGCTAATGTTTAAAAACACTTCAGGTGTATTTAACATGGGGAAAGATGCACAGTGTTTGATTTAACGGGGAGCCATCTGCTCCGGTCCACTTCATTGCAGGAGTTGTAAAGTTAAGTCCAATCCAAGCAGGACATTTGCCTGGCATGAGATCCTGTATGAACTCCTGCAAAGCATATGATAGAGACAGCAGGGTGACCAGAACCTTCTGTGACTCCCTGGGTTCTCTGCTGTCTTTCCAATGAAACCAGAGAACGTTACCCAGAGCACTCAAAGGTCTCCTTGGAGATCTAAGAGGGACCCAAACCAAGCAGTGGAAACACAAACTGCCTGATGGAACCAGCACAGGATAATTGAAAGGGCCTCAAGTGCCACAGCTCTGGACAGTTTCTTGTCCCTGAAGAAGTCAACCCTATTTTAATCTACAGTCTGTGCACTAAGAATTTCTGACTTACCCAGCAAGGCAGAAACAGAACCCAGGTCTCCTGATTCTTAGTCCAGTGCCATAATCATTAGACCCTTCTGACTCCCGCAGAACATGGTTTCTTTATACCCTCCGTGCTGGGCCAAGGGGCAGTCCCTCTGGATGTGTCCCATCTCCTGGCAGAGGTAGCACCGGGCCTGCCCCGTGGAATAATGCACCCGGTATTGGGCTCCATGGTAGGGGACGAGGAAGAACCCCTTGAGCGCTTCTCCATCAGACGCCGCCGGTGGCAGTTGAAGCTGCACCTGCCGGCAGACCAAGAGGACGTGACGGAGGGTGGGGTCTTTGCAGCCCAATGGAAGAGGACTGATAACAGAGATTGGTCGCCCCAGGGTAGAAAGGGCAGGCAGCAGGGTGGCACTGGGCAGGAAGGGAGGGACAGGGGTCAGGACTAACTGGACACCCAGGTCTTCCAACGGCTCCAGGAGGCCGAACACGCCCCCACTGCCAGGCCCTTCTCCACCGCCTCCTGGGCAGTAGCCTCCGATGCTAGGAAGAAGATGACCTTTCCGTACATTTTGGAGGCCACCTCAATGGCAATGGGCCCCATTACCCTCGCCAATGCCCGCACGTAGGTCTCCACGTGGGGCGAGGCGGGCACCAGGAAGCAACGGATGCCGTGCTTCCTGGTCAAGGTGGGGAAGGGGCCCCGGCCGCTATAGATGGTAGTGGAGGCGGTGATCAGAGGAGATGATGTAGTGGCAGGTGGAGGAGTCACCTCCACCTGGGCGTATGCCCTGGGGGTTGGGGGAGGGGCATCTGCAGAGGTGGTAGAAGGAGCAGCGGGGAGGGACGGCGCGGCCCTAGAACACGTGTATAACACAGGACCTAGAACGTCACCAATTGCTTCCTCCAGAAAACCCATGACGTGATCTTCTGGAAAGACATCTCCATGCATTAGAGCCAGCCGGTAAGAAAAAATCTTTCTTCTGTAGTGACGTGAAGTTAAAGAACATGGAGAAGAAGAAAATCTCTACTCGGGTTGTTACTGGAGCTGAAGCAGAAAAGCCAGGATAAACATGGCTAGGGCCCGGGACTGACTATCAGCAGATCTGCCATTTTCTATTCTTGGCTTTTTGGCCATGAGCGAATCTCTTTGCTTCTGTGTGCCTCAGTTTCCACAACTATAACATGAAGCTAATCAAGGTTATGTTTTTTCTCTCTCCTATTTTGCAAGGTGGGAAACTTAGATACATTTGGGTCCTGTCTACGCTACTGGTCTAGAGTTTCTTTGTAAGCTGATGACCCCCACATGTTGTTCAGAACCTATGGATAACACAAGCTCCTAAATTTGTTCTGTACTTAGCCCCTGTGGAAGAGCTGGGCTGGGCGGCCTTTTCTCGCTGGGCTGTATGGAGCAGGTTTCGGGCACTAGGGATATGAAGAGGCTCTCAAGGACTAATTCTTAAAAATAAATATCAATTGTGGCAGAGCTCTGACCTTTCTCCTGTGGGTCCTGCACTTCTAGGTGGTTTATGCTAGCCTCAGTGGCTCACTGTGACCCTCCACGTAGCCCTTCTCTCTCTAGGGCCAGGGTTACAGTCTACTGAGCCCTTTTCATCATAGGCCAGCAAGGAGGTTGATGAGAGAACTCCCACAGTCTGGTTAGCCTCCTGTCCTGACAAAGGCCTGACTTCCCCTCCCAGGAGATGTTCCTGTAGTGGTGGCTTGGGGGGAACCCGGGCCCGCCCTCTACTCCGGGTTCCGGCCCAGGGACCCTAATGGTAGCAGCTGTTGGCAGCCAACCTTTCACTGCCAGAGTTGCTACATTTCCCTGGGCCACTTCCCCACATCTCTCCTGCTTCTCCCTTCTTCACCCTTACCTTAGGGCTCCCTTAACGATGGTTTGAGGATGTCTGCATTAACCAGCCCTTCAGCCACTCTTCCTCTCCTCTGGCTCCCTGGCTCTCCCCTGCCTCACTGGAGTGAGCCCTTTTTATAGTATCAGCAGGGCCTTAATTAGAGTCAGGTGGTCACATTAATGGCCTCACCTGACTCTTTGCAGGTTAATTAGAGTCAGGTGTTCTCATTAGCCTAGAGCAGCCCCTGCTCTGGTCAGTCAGGAAACAGAAAACTGTTAATCCAGTGTCCAATATATCTGCCTTCTGCTATTCTGCCGTACCCAACTGGCCTGGGTCTATCACACAATGAACTGCAATGCAATATAAAATCACTGCCACTAACATGGGTGGGTGATAAAATACGAGCAGAATGGTAATTAATGCTGAGGACAGGGCAGTGACACAGAACAATCGGATCCCTTGATAAGCTGGCCCCATTCAAAGAAAACAAGTTTAAAAAGAACCAAATAAAAGGTCCTATGCCTATCAGCAAAGCATGCAGGCCTCACCTACAGAATGGGGAAGTGTATCCAGGAAAGCACTACCTGTAAAGAGGATTTAGGGGCCATTCTGGGCAAGCCATTCAACATGAGCACCCAGTGTGATGCTGTGGTGACCAGGGCTAACGCCATCATTAGATGTAGGAAAAGAGCAGTGAGTAGCATAGGGAGGTGACACACCATCAGTAAGACTGATCCTGGAATACTGCATCCAGTTTTGGCGTCCACCTTTGAAAAAGATTTTGAAATATTGGAGATGGGGCAGCAAAAAGCAATGAGGGCTAGAGAAAAATGCCTGCTAGTGAGCTATTGAAAGAGCTCAGCCTGTTTATATTATCAAAAAGATCAGGCGGTGACGTCATTGAAGTGTTGAAGTGACTTCATGGAGAGAAAATATTGGATATTAAAAGGCTCATTAATCTAGCAGAGAAAAGCATAACAAGACCTAGTGGCTGGAAACTCAAAAGAGACCAATTCATATTAGAAATAGGGCACAAATATTCAACAGTGAGGATGAATCACCAAAGGAACAAACTAGAAAGGGAAGTGGTGGGAATTCCCCATTTCTTGATATCTTCTAATGAAGACTAGATGCCTTTCTGGAATCTGTTTAGTCAAAAGCTAGTTACTATGCTATACAGAAAACATATGATATGCAGGGTGTCAGATTAAATGCTCTAATTGTCTCTTCTGTACATAAAGTCTGCCAATTTATGAACAACTGAGTGTAGCATGGGGAAGAGCGTCTCGTGTTCTACTGTGTAGTCGGTGTCATCCCACAATGAAGAGTCATTGAGTGGGGTGATCCAGGGGAAGCAGCTCAAACATCCAGTGTGGCTGGACAGGGGCAGGACATCAGCACTGCAGGGGAGGGGTGGGTGTGGCAGTGACATCACAAAGGCCTTTGGCAGAACCTCAGCCTATTGGACAAAGGTGATGGGGAGGCGATGATCTCACAGAGAGATCTTGACATCAGCCAGGCAGGACAGGGGTGCAGGACAGGGGCAACCTTGGAGATCCCTGTGGCTTTGCTTCAGCACGTCTCCTTCTCGAGGTCTCTCCTTGAGGACTGAGAGAGAATTCACTTTCACATACGTGAGCACAAGGAGGACCCTCTTCGGAGTTTTCTCCTTTTCTTTTCTTGATTTTACTAGAAAACAGACGTCCCTGTATAGAAGGTAAGAGCCTCCGAGAGGTTTGGAACCTGTTCAGTCTGATCCATCAGGTGCTGGCTGAATTCTAGGAATGGAAAATACTAGATTGTGGGGGCAACATTTTATTTCCAACCTAGGACTTTGTCCCTTAGAATCACTGGGGACATTGGGGTTTCTCCTTTTTGTTTTCCCTTTTCCTCTGTCCCTCCTATATCTGCCATCCATCATACCATCACCTACTGCAAGTGAGTGGCATTAAGGTTCCTCGGTGCTTCCCCTGTCTGTCTGGAGAGAGGCAGAAAGAGGGGGAGAGAATATCTCCAAAGGGGGATTTCATTTGCAAACAGCCCCCAAGAGTCCCTCACTCTCAGACTGGGCAGGGGCTTCTCCAGAGCCGTCTCCAGTGTCTTTGGAAAAGTCCCAGCAGTGGGGCTCCCAGCCCTTCCCTTGTGGGACACTGTTCCCCAGGCTGAGAGTCTCTGAGCTGAGCCAGACCCCGTGAGCTGCAGACAGGGGCGGCTCTACGTTTTTGGCCGCCCCAAGCAGTCATGCCCGGGAGGCGCCCCGGAGCCGCGGGAGCAGTGGACCTCCCGCGGGCATGACTGCGGAGGTTCCGCTGGTTGCGCGGCTCGGCTGGACCTCCAGACAGTTGGCTGGTCCGGCGGCTCCGCTGGAGCTGCCGCAGGCATGCCTGCGGGAGGTCCAGCCGAGCCGCTGGACCAGCGAACCGTCCGCAGTCATGCCTGCGGGAGGTCCACTAGAGCCGCGGGACGAGCGCCCCCTCCGCAGTCATGCCTGCGGCAGGTCCGGTCGTCCCGGGGCTCCGGTGGACCTCCCGCAGGCATGACTGCGGCAGGTCCACCGGCCCAGCCTGCCGCCCCCCCGGGAAAGGGCCGCCCCACGCGCGTGCTTGGCACGCTGGGGTCTAGAGCCGGCCCTGGCTGCAGAGCATGGAAATCAATGGGGAGTGAGAAGGGCCCTGGTCTTCCTGTGCCTCGGGTCTTTGTTACTGCGAGAGAAGAGGGAAAGAAGGTGGCTGGTGGCTGTAGGGAGCCCTGGGAGGAGAAATAAATAGTTAACGATGAATCCTAGGGGCTTTGTCTTTTGTGGTGAAGGGTTTCAAATGGGTCTGCATGTCCATTCTGCGTGAGGGGGCTGGTACGGGGTCTCTGCAGGGAACTGCGACTCTCTGCTACCTCGTCCCTTCCCCGCTGGGCTGCGAGCCCGGGCTGACATCGGGCAGAGGGGCACCACCAGTTTAATAATACTGCGTAGGGCCCCATAAATCCTAAGGACGGCCCTGGGTAAAACCCCTGGCTCAGGCTGCCTCTAGAGACACAGCCCAAAGGCACTGACTTCTAGGCCTGATTAGATGCCAGGGGCCAACCAAAGGAAGCCAATCGGGGGTAGCAGAGCCCCCTGAAAGACCACATCAGGGACTGGTGATCTCACCATTATCACCTGACTCTGCACAGACTGGCCTAGTGCCTGTGGGGAGGGTCAGTGAGATGATTATCAGACAAACTCTGTGTCTGGGCGTGTCCATCCATCTCCTCATCCTCTTCTCCCAGGTTCTGGCTGCAGAGGGAAAGGTTTGCCCAGTAGTTAAGGTGCTACGTTAACATGCACAGATCCAGGTTTTGCTCTGTGTGAAGTCAGGTAAGTCATTTATTTTGTCTGGGCCTGAATTTCCCCTCTTCTAAATGGGGGTAACAACCTTCCACATCGCACAGCACTAGAGACATTGTGTGAGGAGGAGAAGGGGACAAATGAACCCATGTGCCTTCCCTGTGGTTTGCTGCTTGGCTTGTAGTGAGCATGCTCACACAGACTGAGCATGCTCAGTTACCTCAGCTGAAGGCACTGCCCTGACTCTGCCCCCACACTACTGGTAGGTACAGGTGTCTCTGCACAGCAGTATGGTGAGTCTAAGCACATGGAAGTTTGTGAGTTGCTCAGACAGTGCAGGGATGGGGGCCAGGTAAGGACCTGCAATAGCTAGACATGCAACAATTTCCTGTCCATATTAAATCACAAAAACATCACACTGGGATTGTCGCAAGATTTCCTAATTTCACACTGACTCCTTCACTAGCTGCTGTTTCTCTTAATGCCACAGCTCTTGGAATCCTATGAGTACGTGACAATCTCAGCTCTCACTTTAACAAAAGAAAGTTTCTTGCTCTCAGGGCTGAGTAGAAAAGGTTGAATACGTGACCAGAGCCAATCCTGACTGCTCACAAACAAACAAACAGTCCAGAATATAATATTTTAGAAGAAAAACCCTCATGCTTTCTTCAGCAGCCTCTTGATTTTTGCTTATATGGTGCTGGCAATACTGCCTTGGCAGTGATCATTTCAGGTTTTCAGGCCTGGCTTCTCCAGCAAAGGCTCTAAGGACCTAAATATAAAAATGAGCAATCTGAGTGATTCCTTTACTTCACCCCCATCCAGAGGGCCTGTGCTCATTTGCTGCTTGGGCCCACAGCCCGGCTCTATGCACATTCCCACATCTTGCCCTCTCTGTTTCCCTATCTGTTAACTCTGCAGTTTTAGATAAATGATGGCACAAAATTAGGGGGCTTTCCATGGGGGATGGGGATTTAAGGCCTGAGTTCTCAGTGGCACAGTATTGCCAACCCCAAACTTTTGAAAATCATGAGTCAGGACCCCCAGAATGATGTGATGCCTTTTGTGAGACTAAAAAATAAAAATAATAGTAAATGTTGAGTTCTTTTTATTCGCCTTCTGATTCTCAGACTTTAGGCTGACTCAGGTCACATTTTAAGTTTTTCTCTGCAACTAAGACAACTAGAAACTTCCTTTGTTTAGGTCCCTAAGTTCTGTTTGCTAGAAGCTGGGAATGGGCAACAAGGGATGGATCACTCAATGATAACCTGTTCTGTTCATTCCCCCTGGGGCACCTGGCATTGGCCACTGTTGGAAGAGAGGATACTGGGCTAGATGACTATTGGTCTCACCCAGTCTGGCCATTCTTATGTTCATGAGATTCATTATAAAATCCTGAATGTTGGCAACACTTTTGACACTGCGTCTCCTTTACACTGAGGCAGAGCTTCCTTAGTGTACGTTAGAATCAGGTTTTTGAAACCTTGATTCCATCTTAAGCAAGTTTTTGGCCTATGAATTTAATATCCCTAGACTTGAAAGGATTAGATTTTATCGGTAGATGTCAGTAAATGTTGATTTCACTTTGCACACACAAACGGATGAAAAAACATTTCCATTGATCAGAACTGAAATTTACAAATAGGCACAGTAAGAAAAATGCTGCTTGAGAACTTACTAGAGTTTAATTTAAGGAGATTTACTTCGCATGTTTTGAAATGAGATGTTGACAATTTGTGTTTTAACAGTTACACTTTTTAACTTTTTGAATCTGTGTCTACTGTCATAAAATAACTATTGTCTGACTAAAATATTGTCTGAATCCCCCCAATTTCCCACAACTGTGAACAATAATATTGATAAAAACTGAAACTGTGAAAGTTTAAATAGATAAATACAAAAAAAGTCTTACAAATTAATATTAATCTTATCTGTCAAAATTACATATTAAATCAAATGAATTCTGCCAAGGCTAAATATCACTCCTTAGACACACAGTTCTGTCAGCTCATCAGGACAAGGGGAAGCTGATGTCCGTGTGAACCCCAGTGACTCCCCCAACACACACCAGCAGAGGGGGCTGATTGCAGGACCAGAGCCTTGTTGGGACATTTCTCACCAAAGCCCCCAGGGCTGGAACGTTACCGGTGATCTGGCTCCAATCAGCAAACAGCCTGAGTCAGTTCCAGGAAGGGAAACACCCAATTGCTGCTGCTGCAGGCGGGGCATATTTCTGAGCTCAGGAAAGCGAAACTAACCCCGTGTCACTGTCCAGAGGGAGCCATGGCCACAGACAACCCCGTGGAAAGTCTCCAGGAGGAAGCTACGTGCCCCATCTGTCTGGAGTATTTTAAGGACCCAGTGACTATAGACTGTGGGCACAATTTCTGCCGAGCCTGCATCGCCCAGTGCTGGGAGGGATCAAATACAGACGTCTCCTGCCCTCAGTGCAGAGAAACTGTGCAACAGAGAAACCTCAGGCCCAACAGGCGGCTGGCAAATATTGTGGAAATAGCCAAACGGCTGAGTTTACAGGCAGCAAAGGGAGCAGGAGAGGAGAGGGTGTGTGGGGAACACCAGGAGACTCTGAAACTGTTCTGTGAAGAGGATCAAACTTCTGTCTGTGTGGTTTGCCATCTGTCCCGGGCTCACAGAGATCACAGGGTGGTTCCCATAGAGGAGGCTGCCCAGGAGTACAAGGTAGGGAATTGCTGTTGTTAGCCAAAAGGGCTCGTTTCCCCCTGGAGCTTACCTAATTACACCAAGGAGGCACGGAGACAGGAAGACGAGTACCACACCCTTTATTGATCGGTCAGCTGAGCGGGTGTTCCTCTCGGCTAGTGCCAGAGAAAGAGACACACCTTTCATGGCCAAGCGGCCTACCTTTATAGCCGGTAACAAACAACTTAGCCTACGTTTGTCTACGTCATTTGGTTGACCTGTAGACCCTGTACATGTATCTATTAGGGGATAATTGGATATGCAGGATACATATATCATTTTGTGGGGGCTACAAGATACATACAGCTGTTGAGGATACATTTGTCATTCTGAAGGGGAAACAAGATACACCCGTCGACCCTTTGTGCTATATACTTTGGAAACATTCATGGGAACACAGCTGCATATACTGGGGAGCCAACATATACTTGGGGAGCCAAATAAAACTGATAAGCAAAATAGCTGACATAGGTAAATACACGGCCTTCAGTCTAATAAGTTCTGTAAGCTTTCCAACACGGTTTGGGCAAGCATAGCATAACTTTGGTTTACTCAGGCCTAATACAAAAAGGCTTCATTAGCACTATGATTTTCCAACACTGTCAAGTTTAATGGGTAATAACTTTGGGTTTTAAATTACAGGCTGATTTCACTGAAAGTTGCCTGGCACAGGTGTGACGCATCATTCAGCTCTGTAAAGCCTTCATTGTGTGGGAGATGCCATAACAAAATCAATGATCTGGAAGTGGCGTAGCCAGGTGGAGGGAACAGGGGGAGCGATTTAAAAAAAAAAAGGTGCCACCCGCTGTGGTGCTTTTACTCACCCGGCGGCGCTCTGGGTCTTCGGCGGCACTGAAGGTCCCACCGCCGAAATGCTGTCGAAGACCCGCGGAGCGAGTGAAGGTCCCACCGCCGAAATGCTGCCGAAGACCCGGAGCACTGCTGGGTGAGTAAAAGT
The DNA here is from genome assembly GCF_020497125.1 of Mauremys mutica. NCBI lineage: Eukaryota > Metazoa > Chordata > Testudines > Geoemydidae > Mauremys > Mauremys mutica. The sequence goes on from NC_059083.1 coordinate 38,111,888, forward strand.
GCCACAGCGGGGGCACCTCTTTTTTTTTGATCGCTCCCCCTGTTCCCTCTGGGTGAGTAAAAATTAAAAAGGTGCCAAGAAATTGACAAGGCGCCACTTGTGCTCAGTGACGAAGCAGCCGCTGCCCTGCTCCAGAGTTTTTGCCGCCTCAAGCAGCGGAAAAAAAAAAAGCCGCAATCGCGATCGGCAGCAGCTCCACTGTGCCGCTTTCTTCTTCGACGGCAATTCGGTGGCAGGTCCTTCCCTCTGAGAGCGACCGAGGGACCCACCACCGAATTGCCGCCGAAGAGCCCGACGTGCCGCCTCTTCCCCTTGGCCACCCCAAGCACCTGCTTGCTGGGCTGGTGCCTGGAGCCGGCCCTGCCTGCTCCTACCCTAGCTACGCTACTGGGTCTGGCAGTGTGACAACAGAATCAGAATATCAAGTCTTGAAAGATACCTGATGTGGGAAACTTTTCTCTGAGATTCTGAATGTTTTTCACACTCAGCTTCCACTGCTGAAATAAGGGGACTCGTTACACAACGGGCAGTGTTAACAATCAGTGAGGTTTAAATCACACGAGCTGCAGGCCTGTCTAGGTGAGTGTGTTACCTTCAGACTGGAGAACTGATCATTTAAATATCAACACTGTTAATTATTTTGTTCCCTGCGGAGAGGGAGAATTACAGCTCTGCACCATTTATTGCCAGTGACGCCTCCTTCCAGTGCCACAGGCGGGTGATGTTTGGGAGATGCCACCTCTTATTTCCCCCCAGTAAAGGAGGACCGAGCCCAGCAGAGCCCAGGGGTACATTCCAGCCCCATGAGGGGAGTCCAGCCCCTTGGAGCCAATCAGCAACTCCATCCTGTTTTGAACAATGCACCATTTGAACGGAACATGTGTCTCCTTTTGGTGACTCATGTGGGCGGAGCTTATTTTGTGGGTGGAGCTTCAAAGAATCCAGCCACCTTTGCCCCTCCCCTATTCTGATCCCTGCTCATTTATGAAGCTGTTTTGCTGGATGCAAAGGCTGCTTTTCCGCCTCCTGTCTCTCACTAGCCCCTGCTGGCTCCATCGCTCACTGCTTCCCTTCAGCAGCACCGCAGGGGTGTCACCGAACAGCTCCCCAGGAGCTCTCAGCATCAGCTGCAGCAGCAGCCTGGGCCCTTGGACAGAGAGCAGGAGAGAACTCGAGGGCTCAGAGAAAAGAAAAAACATGAAACGGGAAGGGCTCTGGGGGGCTACCAGGGGTGTTGCACAGAGTGGGGCTGACGGGGCAGGAGCACATTGCTGTGCTGTGTGAATGAATCACACGCTGTCAAAGGGGAAGAGAGCCCTGGGTTGTTACAGCTCTGGGGCAGTTATAATTATGGGTGGCACATTCCCCCAGACCGAGTGTTCCCTGTTCCTCACTGACCTCCAGCCACATCTCAGCTTCACCCTGTGCAGTTAATGGGACTGCGCTGGCTCAGGTGCTCGGCCGCTGCCTGGGGAGGCCACATGGGAGCCTGGACAGAGGAGAGCACAATGGGGTCTTGTTCCTGGCCTGGGTCTGGGTACAGTGCAGCGAGGTGCTGCCCCAACCTCTTCACTCGCACTGGCAGGAGGGATCGTTCAGAACCTTCGCAGCTGTTTCCCCTCTGGCCTGTGCTCAGTGATGTGAAGCTTTAGCTCAAAATACAGGCTCTGAGAAGTCCTGAGTGTCTGCAGGAAGCAGAGCCCTGGCGTCTCTGCTCCCATGAGGCCTTTGGGGCCGGCAGAGCCCAGTCTGCTGCCTCCTTCAAGGGTATTTTACTGCTCGTGTATGAAATGCCAATATGGACAGTACTGTCCACCCATTGGACAGGCAGACTAATGGCTGTTTATTGCACGTGATGTCCCTGCAGGAGAAACTCCAGGGAACTCTGGGCTCTCTGAGGAAGGAGCTGGAAGAGGCCCTGACTCTGATGTCTAAGGAGGAGAAGAAAACCACAGTGTGGCAGGTGGGTGTCCAGGTTTATTCCTCCCGAGCCCTTCCCCCTGCAGTGTTCCCAGGAATGACGGGGCCGTAAAGCTCCAGGATGAGGTTATGAACCTGCCCTGGTTGTTTGCTCCGTTGCACAGGCTTGGTGCTGGCCATGGGCAGCGCATGCCTCCGGCACTTGGGGAGGCCGGGCATGAGTGCCAGAAACTCCCCGGCACCCAGATCATTGCCCTGCCCATTGCTCCACCCCCATTTGTTCTCCTCTCCCTGAGGCTCCGCCCACACTCCCCTCCTGCTCTGCCCCATGCCCAGCTCCCACTCAGCCCCCTCCCCAGAGGCTCCCCACTCACTGTTCAGTGTTGCAGCTCACTCCTCTCTTCCACTCCCTCCCCAAAGGCCCTCTTGCCTGCTGCTTGCTCCTTTCTCCCCCTTCTGTCTTAACGGTGACTGACGGGGGGGGGGGTGCAGAGAGGAGCACTTGGCAGGGCCCCACCACACAGCTGACGGACTCCAGCTGACAGGCGACAAGCAGTGGGTGCTGCAGGTTCAGGGGAAGAGCGGGGGCGAGGCCTCTAGGCGGAGCGCAGGCCGCACTCCAAAGGCAGCAGGTCTGCAACCTGCCCCCAAAGAGAGGCAGGGCCGGCTCTAACATTTTTGCAGCCCCAAGCAAAGACAAAGAGTGCCGCCCCCCCCGAAGCTTCGCGTCGCCCAAGTCCCGCCTCCCCCGAGCGCTGCCCGGCAGAACCAAAAACAAACCCCAAGTGCCGCCCCGTCGCAAGGTGCTGCCCTAAGCATGTGCTTGGTAGGCTGGTGTCTGCAGCCTGCCCCCAAAGGGAGGGGCGCTGCATCCTGTTTGGGGAAGGTCAGCCTCCCCTGGCCTATGGTACCTGCCATCCAGGGTGCTGGCAGCACCAGGCTGTGTCTCTGGTGGGGATCTCAGCGCAGCAGCTCCTGTAGGCGGAGGAGGGGCAGTTTCTGGCCTTTGTGCAGTGGTGCAAACCCACCCCTGAGATCTCTGATAGGGGCAAATTCTCAATATTGGGTGCAGTGTTTTCACTGTTACCGGGCCCCTGTTTCCCTCCTGCAGATGGGGAGGGTGTGTTGGCTGCTACAGCCATCGGTTTTCAGTGGCCTCCATGACAAAGCTCTGCAGCTTCTCTGCAGCCTGGAGGAAACAGTTTGTTCCTTCTCGCTCTGCACCCACCATCCCTGCAGTGAATCTGCCCAGTGCCTGGGCCAGACACTGGAGCTGGGAGGATGATTTGCCCCCTGTGAGTGAGGTTCAGATTCACTGAGCTGGCTGGGCTGGGGGCATGCTGGGAGCTGAGCTCTTCTGAACATCAAACCCAGTTGGGGGTGTGGAGCTCTGTGGAAAATCTGCCCCCAGGGTGCATCTACATGGCCCCAACAGCCAGCTGCAGGCTAGTGACTGAGTAATACCCGGGGGTCTGAGTGGGCTTGTACAGCCTGTGCTGCTGCTGCGGCTTCATAGCTATGAGTACCCGAGCTAGCCAGATCAGAGCTAGCCTGGATGTGTCTACACACGGTGCTGTGTCACCTTCATTGCAGTGTGGACACCCCATGAGTGAACAGAGCCAGGGGCAGGTCAGTGTCAAGTCAGGTGCCGCTCGGCCACTTCGCAGCCTCTGTTGCCATCACGTGGCCACTTCATCCCAGTCAGGGCCGACTCCAGACCCCAGCGCGCCAAGCAGGCGCGTGGGGCGGCATTGTCGGGGCAGGGCGGCATTTGGCTCCGGTGGACCTTCCGCAGTCATGCCTGCAGGAGGTCCACCGGAGCCCCGGGAGGAGCGGACCTGCCGCAGGCATGACTGCGGAGGGTCCCCTCTTCCCGTGGCTCCGCTTGAGCTCCCACAGGCATGACTGCGGCGAGCGCGCTGGTCCCGCGGCTCGGACGGAGCTCCCGCAGGCATGCCTGCGGATGCTCCACCGGAGCCGAGACCAGCGCACCCGCCGCAGACACTTCTGCCCCGGCCGCGGGACCGGGGAAGGGCGGCGCGCCACGCCGCCCTGCTTGGGGCGGCGTAATTTATAGAGCCGCCCCTGATCCCAGTCACCTGCTACTGTCACTATGGCTTTACCTGTGCTTGTCTGTAGCCAGGTGATGAACACATGGGAAAAAAAGTCTGTTCAGATTCAGCTGCCTCTTACAGTGAAATCCCTGCAGGGAGCGTGGGGGTGGGGGAGGGAGGAAGATACCAGCAGCAGGGATGAGAGGAGAAGTAGTTGTCCCACTAGTCAGATAAAAATGGCCATTTACAAGAGCAGAAATGCTCAGAGCTGGGTGCCTCTGGTTCTGCTTCTGAAGCCGTATTTAGAGCCCAGCGGAAGTGGGCTGGTTTCCAGAGGACAGAACCGCAGCAGCTCCCACTGCTGCACCGGAAGCAGCTGGTGCTCAGTTCCTCAGACAATAGGGATTTAGGTGCACAACCATTAACACCCGGGTTTGAATGTGGCCCGCAAAGTGCCCAGCTGGCGCCATGAAGGCAGCTGCCCCTTGGGACAGTCGCTGGGATGGTTCTGAAACCATTGATCATTGCCCAGTGAGAGCGAGTAACGTCCTACATCACCAGAGGTCATGGCCCCATGATCAGCGTCACTCGGCAGAGTAACTGCAGCCCCAGTGATGGAGAGATGAGGCCCCTCAGGGCAGGCCAGTCACCCACTGACAGGGGCTGTCATAGGCCTGAGCCAGGTGGGGGGTATCCCCATGGGCAGGAGCAGGGCCAGGAGGTGGCAGGCCCCCATGAAGGATGCGCTGTCCATGTCTGATGGGGGGCGATGTTAGGGATACGATAAGGCTGCGCCACTCGAATTAGCTGTAGCTCAACAGCTCCCAGGGGCAGGAGGGGAAGGAGGCTGCAGGCCCACGGCCCTTTGCAGGGTCCAGGCCACATGCACAAAGCCTGGGGCAGGTGCCAGCAGAGGCTCCTGAGGGCACTGGGGCTTGAGTTGTCTGAGTGCCCTGTGGCTGCAGCGCTCCCAGGGGCGGGGTTGGGGGTGGGGTGGGGGATGGGTCGGTGTCCAAAGCCCATTGGCAGATGGGCCCATGGGTGATGGAGGCTGCGCTGGGGGCTTGGGTTAGCCGGGGCAGAGGCAGGAGGTGGAAGTTACAGCGCTCAAGCAGCTGCCTCTTCAGACACAGACACTGAGCACAGCCCCTCCCCCACCACACAGGGAGCCGGACAGACAGACGGGTCAGAGCCCTGCACAGGGAAGGGAGGGGGTCAGCACAGGGCACAGACTGGTGGGGGGAAGGGCTGGGGCTCACGTACTGGGGTTTCAGGGGGGGAGGGCTCTGGGGGCAGGAGGACAGGGGCGGGGGAACCTGCTGAAGCCCCTGGCCACGTTGGCATCTCTGGGAGAGTGAGAGGGACTTTCCCCAAGATCACTGGGGTTGAGTCACACTGGGGGTCGGCTCCCCCCAGGGTCACCCAGCACCTCTGGGCTGAGCTGCAGGGATGATGGAGAGGCCAGTGCAGAGCAGCCAGCCCCTCCCCCAGCCAGGCTCAGCACCGGCTCAGCATCGTTCCCACGGCTCCTTTCTGAGAGCAGGTAGGGACACAGCTGGCATCAGCCAACCCGCTGCTCTGAGAGCCTGGAGGGCTCCCTAAAGGCTGCGATCCCAGGGGCACTGGGCACATGGGCACAGGGCACTTGGCCAGGCCTGAAAATGCCCTGGGCACCCAACACCCATGTGAGCCCCAGGATGGCACCCAAAGGACTATTAGCACCAGCCCTAGGTGCAGCCCTAGGTTGCAGCCCTGGGAGCAGGTTGTCAAAGAAGGAGCATCGCCCACATCATAGAATCATAGAATCATAGAATTCAAGATCAGAAGGGACCATTATGATCATCTAGTCTGACCTCCTGCAAGATGCAGGCCACATAAGCCGATCCCCCCACTCCTTAGCAAGCGACCCCTGCCCCATGCTTCGGAGGAAGGCGAAAAACCTCCAGGGCCATTGCCAATCTTCCCTGGAGGAAAATTCCTTCCCGACCCCAAATATGGCGGTCAGCTGAACCCCGAGCATGCGGGCAAGACTCTCCAGCCATACCCTCTGGAAAAGGTTATATCATATCATTGACCCATTGTACTGTTTACCAGTGTGGCACCTAATTGACCTATTGACTAAGCCCGTTATCCTATCATACCATCCCCTCCATAAACTTATCTAGCTTAATCTTAAAGTCATGGAGGTCCTTCGCCCCCACTGTTTCCCTCGGTAGGCTGTTCCAGTATTGCACTGCCCTGATGGTTAGAAACCTTCGTCTGATTTCAAGCCTGAATTTCCTGACTGACAATTTATATCCGTTTGTCCTCGTGTCCACATTAGTACTGAGCTGAAATAATTCCTCTCCTTCCCTGGTATTTATCCCTCTGATATATTTAAAGAGTGTAATCATATCTCCTCTTATCCTTCTTTTGGTTAAGGAAAACAAACCGAGCTCCTCAAGTCTCCTTTCATACGACAGGCCTTCCATTCCTCGGATCATTCTAGTGGCCCTTCTTTGCACCCGTTCCAGTTTGAATTCATCCTTCTTAAACATGGGAGACCAAAACTGCACACAATACTCCAAATGAGGTCTCACCAACGCCTTATATAACGGGACTAGCACCTCCTTATCCCTACTAGAAATACCTCGCCTAATGCATCCCAAGACCGCATTAGCTTTTTTAACGGCCACATCACATTGCCTACTCATAGTCATCCTACGATCAACCAGGACTCCTAGGTCCTTCTCCTCCTCCGTTACTTCCAACTGGTGCGTCCCCAGCTTATAACTAAAATTCTTGTTAGTCATCCCTAAATGCATAACCTTACACTTCTCACTATTGAATTTCATCCTGTTACTAATACTCCAGTTTACAAGGTCATCCAAATCTCCTGGAGAATATCCCGATCCTCTTCCGAATTGGCAATACCTCCCAACTTGGTGTCATCCGCAAACTTTATCAGCCCACTCCTACTCTTGGTTCCCAGGTCAGCAATAAATAGATTGAATAAAATCGGACCCAAAACCGAGCCTTGAGAACTCCACTGGTAACCCCCCTCCAACCTGACAGTTCCCCCTTCAATACTACCCTCTGCAATCTCCCCTTTAACCAGCTCCTTATCCACCTCTGGATTTTCATTTCGATCCCATCTTTTCCAATTTAACCAGTAATTCTTCATGCGGTACTGTATCAAACGCCTTACTGAAATCCAGATATATTAGATCCATCGCATTTCCCTTGTCTAAAAAATCTGTTACTTTCTCAAAGAAGGAGATCAGGTTGGTTTGGCACGATCTACCTTTCGTTAAATCCATGCTGTAATCTATCCCAGTTGCCATCGGCCTCATGCTCCGGAACCACTCTATCTTTTAAGATTTTTTCCATGACTTTGCATACTACAGATGTTAAACTAACAGGCCTGTAGTTACCCAGGTCACTTTTTTTCCCCTTCTTGAATATAGGAACTACATTAGCTAATCTCCAGTCAGACGGTACAATCCCCGAATTTAGAGATTTATTAAAGATCATCGCTAACGGGCTAGCAATATCCCTCGCCAATTCCCTTAATATTCTAGGATGAAGATTATCCGGGCCCCCCGATTTACTTCCGTTAAGCTGTTCAAGTTTGGCCTCTACCTCAGATACCGTAATGTCTACCCCCATATCTTCATTCCCATCGGTCCCTCTATCCCTATTCCTTAGCCCTTCATTAGCCTCATTAAAGACAGAGGCAAAATATTCGTTCAGATATTGTGCCATTCCAAGATTATCCCTAATCTCCACTCCATTTAAAGTTTTATGCGGTCCCACTTCTTCTTTCATCCTGCTGTGACAGCTTGTGACGGAGCTTCCCTTGGGAGCTAGCTGAGGTCACTCAATCAGGGTGAACTGCAAACCAAACGGGACAGACAAACCCCAAATGCTGGTGGTTATTCCAATACTTAGGCCACGTTTACACTTACCTGCTGGGTCGACGCGGCAAGATCGACTGCTCGGAGTTCGAACTATCGCGTCTGATCTAGACGCGATAGTTTCGAACCCCGGAATCGCTTGGTGGCTAGTTCGAACTCCGGTACTCCACCGCGGCAGGAGTATGTTGCCGGGAGTCGACCTTGGGAGCCGCGGAGTTCGCTTCCGCGGCGTTGCGCTGGACGGGTAAGTAAGTCGAACTAGGGTAGTTCGAATTCAAGCTACGGTTAATTTCACGTGAGCTGAATTCGCGTACCCTAGTTCGACCCCCGAACCTTAGTTTTTTTACACGAGTAGACCAGGGCTAGGGATTTACCAACCAGCACAAAACAGCTTCTACGCAGTACCGCACTGGTCACTTAGAAGTCGCAAACCACGCAAGTCCTTAAAGTACCCTGCCTCAGACCTCCGTCCAGACAACACCTGTTCAGATTATTGATGATGATTCCTGGAGAATCTTACTTCATCATATAAGAAGAAAAGGTTCTTCCAATCCCAAAGGATCAGCCACATACCCAGATCCAATTATAACTCTAGATCTTACCCAAAATACATGCTATAGCCAATTCTTAATTATACTAAAGCTAAAATTTATTGAAAAAAGAAAAGAGAGAGAGTGCTTGGTTAAAAGATCATTATACCAGACAGACTTGAATTCAATTCTTGAGGTTCAGATATTCAGTAGCGATGAGCCTGTAGTTGCCAAATCTCCTTTTAGAAATAGTCCATAGGTTATAGTCCAATTTCCATATTCAGGGTGGCTCCAGATCAATGATTGGGGATCTCAATCTAAGTGGTCTATGGTTTCCCCCTCTTGAAACCCCACAGCAGATCTGAGATGAAGAAGGCTTGTGTCCCAGGCTTCTTATTACATTTTTCAGCAGACTTTTGGCCTGAGGAAAACAATAGGCTTAACTCTTTCTCCCAAATATCCTGGGCAAATTAGCACAGAGTAATGTATCCATTAAACAGTTCAGATACAGGTTAGCACAACCTTCAAAGAGACACATAGTCATTAATACTATTTCACCTCAAGTATCATCAGAAATGTTAATATTCCTTTTTTT
>NC_059083.1:38120982-38150044 GCF_020497125.1 Mauremys mutica
GCCCATCACACTCACACATGCACAGACATGTACAGGTGGTGAAATGAGAGGCAGGGGTAAAAGGTACAAAGATGCAGGTTGGGAATTGGTCCTGCTTTGAGCAGGGTTTTGGACAAGATGACCTCCCTGAGGTCCCTTCCAGCCCTGATAATCTATGATTCTATGAAGAGAAGAAGTAGAAAGGTGGGAGAGACAGGAAAACGAGAAAACAAAAAGGAGAAACCCCAATGTCCCCAGTAATTCTAAGGGACAAAGTCCTAGGTCGGAAATAAAGAATGCTGCCCCCACAATCTAGTGTTTTCCAATCCTAAAAATCAGCAGGCCCCCCTGATGGATCAGACTGAACAGGTTCCAAACCACTTGGAAGGATCTTACACCTTCTAAAACAGGGACATCTGTTTTACTAACAAAATCAAGAAAAGAAAAGAAAAAACTCCAAAGAGGGTTCTCCTTGAACCTCACATCACGTGAAAGTGAATTCTTCCTCTCTCAGACCTCAAGGAAGAGACCTCGAGAAGAGAGACGTGCTGAAGCAAAGCCACAGGGATCTCCAAGGCTGCCCCTGTCCCTGGCACCCGCGTCCTTCCTGGCTGATGTCCAAGATCTCTCTGAGAGATCATCGCCTCTCCACCCACCTTTGGTCCCAATAGGCTGAGATCCTGCCAAAGGCCCTTGTGATGTCACTGCCCACATCCACCCCTCCCCTGCAGTGCTGATGTCCTGCCCACTGTTCCAGCCACATTGGCGTGTTTGGAGCTGCTTTCCCCTGGATCACCCCACTCAATACGACTACTTCTTCATTTGTGGGATGACACCGACTACACAGTAAGAACAACGAGATAGCTCTTCCCCAGGCTAACGCTCGGATAGTTCATAAAATTAGCAGACTTTATGGACAGAAGAGAAAATTAGAGTCATGTAATCTGACAGCCTGCCATATCACATGCTTTCTGTATAGCATAGATATGCTAGTTATTTGACTAAATACATTCCAGTAAAAAAAAAAAAAAGGTGCATCTAGTCTTCATTAGAAGACATCAAAAAATGGACAATTCCCACCACTTGATCCCTTTCTAGTTTGTATCCTGATTGGTGATTCATCCTCACTTTTGTAATTTTCCCCCCCCCCCCCCCCTGCCCTATTTTCTAATATGAATTGGTCTCTTTTAGAGTTTCCAGCCACTGGGCTCTTGTTTAAAGCGTTTTCTCTGCTAGATTAAAAGAGTACCCTTATAATACCCGATATTTTTCCTCTCCATTAAGTCACTTCAACACTTCAGTTGACGTCACCGAAGTCCCCGATCTTTATTGATAATCTAAACAGGCTGAGTCTCCTTTCAATAGCTCACTAGCAGGTCATTTTTCTCGCAGCCCTCAAAATGGCGTTTAAAAAATTTGGCATTTTTAGATGTACCCAGTCCCTCCAATATTTTCCAAAATCTATTTTCAAAAGGATGGACTCCAAAACTGGATGCAAGTATTCCAGGAATCAGTCTTACTGATGGTGTGTCACCTCCCTGTGCTTACTCACTGCTCTTTATTCCTACAATCTAATGATGGCGTTAGCCCTGTTCAACCCCACAGCAATACACACTGGTTGCTCATGTAGAATGGCTTGCCCAGCATGGTCCCTAAATCCTCTTCACAGTTAGTGCTTTCCTGGATAACACGTCCCCATGCTGTATGTGTTGGCCTGGCATGCCTTTTGCTTGCTAGGTATAAGGACCTTTCTCATTTGGTTCTTTTCAAACATGTTTTCTTTGAATGGGTCCAGATCTTTTCAAGGGGATCCGATTGCTCATGTGTCACTGCCCTGTCCTCAGCATTAATTACCACTCTGCTAGTTATTTTATACACCCACCAATAAATTAGCGGCAGTGATTTTATATTGCGTTATGCAGTTCATTGATATTTATTTTCAAGAATGAGTTCCTATGAGAGCCTCTTCATATCCCTAGTGCCCAGACACCTGCTGTTCCATAGAGGGCTAAGCACAAGAACCCACACTTAGGCCCTTGTGTTATCCATATGTTATCTGAAACAACATGTGGGGGATCATCAGCTTACAAAGATACACTCTAGAACCGGTAGTGTAGACAGGCCCCAATATGTTATCTAAGTTTTCCCGCCTTAGCAAAAATAGGAGAAAGAAAAACCAGAACCTTGATTAGCTTCATGTTAATCGTTGTGGAAACTGAGGGACACAGAAGCAAAGAGATTCGCTAATGGTCAAAAAGCCAGGAATAGAAAATGGCAGAATCTGCTGATAGTCAGGCTGCCTGATCCTTAGCCACGGTTTTATCCTGGCCTCTCTGCTACAGCTCCAGTAACAACCAGAAATAGATGTTTATCATTCTTCTCCATGTTCTTTAACTTTCACGTCACTTGCAGAAGAAAGATTTTTTCTTACCAGCTGGCTCTAATGCATGGAGATGTCTTTCCAGAAAGATGTTGCTCTGGCCTCAAGCACTTCATAGGTTTTCTGGAGGAAGCACTCGGTGACGTTTTCTAGGTCCTGTGTTATAACACACGTTCTAGGGCTGCGCCGTCCCTCCCACCCGCTGCTCACGACGAGAACTTTTAACCAGCTCTGCAGATGCCCCTCCCCCAACCCCCAGGGCAATACGCCCAGATGGCCAAGCAAACTCCCTCACCTGCCAACTACAATCATCTCCTCCGCAACCAATACTATTGTGTCCCGGAGTGGCCCCTCACTGTGACCAGGCAGCACAGCATCCATTGCCGTCCCTGGTGGCCGCGCCTTGCCCCAAGTTGGAGAACTACGTGCCAGAGCGTTGGCAAGGGTGTGGTGCCCAATTGCCATTGAGGCGGCCTCCAAAATTGTATGGAAAGGTCATCTTCTTCCTAGCAATCGGAGGCCGCTGCTCAGGAGGTGGTGGAATGGTCCTGGCGGTGGGGGCGTGTTCGGCCCCCTGGAGCCGTTGGAAGACCTGGGTGTCCAGTTAGTCCTGACCTCACGTCCCTCCCTTCCTGCGCAATGCCTCTCGCCCTGGGTGCCTGCCCTTTCTATTCTGGGGCGACCAATCTCTGATCATCCAGCCCTCTTCCACTGGGCTGCAAAGACCCCACCCTCCGTCAATGTCCCTCTCTGTTTCCGCCGGCATGTGCAAACTTCAACTGCCGCTGGGCGGCATGTGATGGAGAGGCGCTCGAAGGGTTTCTTCCTCGTCCCCTACCATGGAGCCCCACTAACTGGGTTCATTATTCCACGGGGAGAGGCCTGGTGCTAGCATCTGCTGGGAGTATGGGACACGTCCCGGATGGGACTAGCCACCATGGCCCAGCATGGAGGGTGTAAAAGAAACCATGTTCCAGGTGAGTCAGAAGGGTCTAATGATTATGGCACTGGACTAGACTAAGAATCAGGAATCTGGGGTCCTATTTCTGCCTTGTTGGGTAGAAGTCAGAAATTCTTAGTGCACAGACTGTTAGATATAAATATAGGGTTGACTTTCTTCAGGGACACAAGAAACCTGTCCAGAGCTGTGGCATTCTGAGACACCTTTCAATTATCCTGTGCTGGTTTCCATCAGGCCAGTTTGTGTATTCCACTGCTTTGGTCTGAGTCTCGTCTTGTTAGAGTCTCCAAGGAGACCTTATGACTGCTCTGGGCCAACGTTCTCTGGTTTCATTGGAAAGACAGCAGAGAACCCAGGGAGTTTATAGAAGGTTTTTCTGGTCACCCTGGCTGTCTCTGTCATATGCTTTGCAGGAGTTCATACAGGATCTCGTTAGGCCGAGGCAAATGTCCTGCTTGGATTGGACTTAACGTTTAACAAACTCCTGCAATGAAGTGGACCTGAGCGGATGGCTCCCCGTTAAATCAAAACACTTTGCATCTTTTCCCCCATGTTAAATACATCTGAAGTTGTTTTTTAAAAAAAGCATTAACCAAGCTAATTGGTTAGCATTATCTGTATTTATTATTGCTGCACAAAAAAGCCTCTAATCAGCTCTAACACACAGTGCAGCAACCACTTCTATTGCCCCGCTGTGCTGGCACAGTGACCAGCGTATTATATGCAAAGTTTTCAGTTGTCAGAAGTTTTGGCCTGTATTTATTTATGTCTGAAAAGACACCAAAAGTTAGATTCTGACTGTGTGGAGACATCAACAATTATAGAAACCACATTATAACGTTTACTTTGCTTTCTATAGATGAGATTATAATAAAAATGTCATAGGAAAGATCCAAATGATAACTCTAGCCTGTGTTCTTGCACACAGGTTGTTAAACACGGGGAACTGCTGAGAGCAAAATTAATCGGACTATATCCAGTACCACAGACGCGATACCAGTATGTACTGACAGCTACAGGTGATATTTCAAAAGAGGAAGAAGAATTTCCACTTAGAACTCTGACAGCACATGAGGTGAAGAAGACAACATGTAAAATTATATATCCACATGGCTGTGCAGAGCAGACACTGGCAGATCTAGGTTCTGAATTGAATCATGAGGTAACAGTTTACATTTTCACTCTATGGTCAATTACACAATCATGGCCGTGTGACAGGTGCTGTTAGCAGCTACAAACTGAGCCCTTTGGAAGCAGGCACCCTGGTCACAGAGAACACCCAGGGCAACCGGTGCAGTTAGAGTAGGAGGCAGTGGTGAGCTGCAGCCGGTTCGCACCGGTTTGCGGGAACCGGTTGTTAAATTTAGAAGCCATTTTAGAACCGGTTGTCCCGCGTGGGACAACTTGTTCTAAAAGGGCAATTAAATTTAACAAGCGCTCCCTACTGCGGCCCAGCTTACCTCAGCTCTGCCTCCACCTCCTCCCATGAATGCTCCGCCCTGCTTCTCCTCCCCCGCGCCCCGCTTCCCGCAAATCAGCTCTTCGCGCGGGAAAGCCTGGGAGGGCTGAGAAGCAAGCACGATTTCCGCTCAGGCTCAGGAAGACGACGCTGATGTAGGGGTAGAGGGAATGAGGAGAGCGGTGTGCCCCGGCCCTGCGTCCCTCCCCGGCCCCGCGTCCCCGGCCGCCTGGCTCCGGCTCCGGCCGTCCCCTCCCCGGCCCTGCGTACCCGGCCGCCCGGCTCCGGCCGTGTCCCTCCCCGGCCCCGCATGTCCGGCCGCCCGGCTCTGGCTGCGTCCCTCCCTGGCCCCGCATGTCCGGCCGCCCGGCTCCGGCTGCGTCCCTCCCCGGCCCAACCGCGTCTCCAGCCGCCCGGCTCCGGCTGCGTCCCTCACCGGCCCCCGCGTCTCCGGCTCCAGCCACGTCCCTCCCCGGCCGCCACGACCCCGGCCGCCTGGCTCCAGCTGCAGCCCGGTTTCCGGGCATGGCGGCGGCCGCGACCCCACCTACCCAGATGCTGGGCTCCGGCAGCGCGGGTTTCGGGTGCGGCGGCGGGCCGGGCTCCAGCTCCGGCAGCGTGGGTCTGGGCGCGGTCCTCCCCAGCTCCGGCAGGCCAGCTGCCTGGCTCCGGCCACGCGACTCCTGCCCCGGTCCTGCATCCCCGGGCTCTCGCTCCAGCTGCGGCCAGACTGTAGCGCCGCCAGCCACGTCCAGGCAGCGCGGTCAGGGGGCAGGGAGGGCTGTGTTGCAGAGAGGGCAGGGGAGTTTGGGGGTGGGGGGGTGGATAGGGGTCAGGGGGTCAGAGGGCAGGGAACAGGGGGATTGAATAGGGGCAAGGGTCCTGGTGGGGCAGTCAGAAAGGATCAGGGGTCGGATGGGGCAGTGGGAGGCAGTCAGGGCAAGGGTTCCAGGGGCTGTCAGGGGATAGAGAGAAGGGGTGGTTGGATGGGGCAGGGGTCCTGGGGGGCCATCAGGAATGAGAGGAGGGGTTGGATGCCGTGGCGGGGGGCAGTCAGGGTACAGGGAAGGGGGATGCATGGGGCAGGGGTCCCCTGGGGTGGGGGTGGGGGGCATCAAGGAACGTGGGGGGTGGGCCATGATCCCTCCTGGGGTGAGGAGGGAACCGTTGTTATGATTTTGGCAGCTCATCACTGGTAGGAGGGACTGAGTAGTTTGGGTTTTGGAAGGGCAGAGGGGATCACTTGCACCTGTAGGGAGCCTGAGGAAGTCACTAGCTCAGTGCTGAGAAGAAAGCAGCAGTATAAAGATTCTCAATTGGAGCAGGAAGGGGGCTTCTCGTAACTGCTGCTATGTTGTTGATGCACCATAAAAAGTGCTTAGTGGAGGTTCACTGGCAGACTGCCTGCTGCTTCATTCACACAGAGGTCTGCCAGCCAGGTGTTGCAGCGCAGGCGTGCATGGACAAAGCTCAACAATCAATTTGATTTGAAGCATAGTCATTTTATTTCTCTCCAGCATACATCTTTATACACTTAAAGCAAGCAATCAAGCAATTGCTAATTGGTTAATAAAATACACACAGGCAGCAGCTGTAACTTCATTTGCTAATTAACATCCTGGCCAACCCTCAAATTTATTATCCTGTTATTGCCTCCCAGCAGATAAGAACTAGCCTCATCCTAGAAAACTTGCATATCAGTTTCCCACACTCTCATGCACAACAATCCCACACTTCCCCCCTTTTCTCATAATAAAAAAGGGAAGGCACAGCAAAACATTCCCAGCTCATAGCATCACATTACTACAATCTATTACACAGCAAAACTAAAAGCAAATCTAAACACCAGCTGCCTAACTAAACCGTAACAATATCTTCCGCAGTGCCCTACTTTTACCTATACATCCCTCCTCCAGGTAACACAAGTGGCCCAAGGGGCCAGGAGGGTTCTGCCAATGTGCAAACACCCACAAAGCAGGTTTCCAATAAGGGCTTCCCCTGCAGCAACATGGGGCAGCAGGCAGAAGGCCGTTGTATTTATGGCACTCTGCGCCAAAATCAGCCAAGGCCGGACCCACTTCGCCGGAAATCCACCTGGGACCTTGAAAACAATCTCAGCTAGGCCACCTGGCATTTGCCTCGCTCTGGCATAACAACTTTATCTCATCCCCTCTGTACTTGTAACCACGCTGCTGTAATTTTCCACCAAGGCAGCATAGGGAAGATGCAACCGGACATCTCCCCCCTATTCTTAAACACAAAAAAAATTAAAAACATCCAATAAACTACAACCAAACATATAACAAAAGGCATACAAACAAAACAAAAAAATTAATATACCTTATGCTACAAAGCTCACCTATAACCATGCAATTCATAACATACAACACCAACAACATCAAACAAAACAAAACATAAAACATCAAAATACAACAACAACAAAAAAACAATAAATTCTGCAGGATTCCCCCCATACTCTATTGCTCACCAAATTGTGACAAATTTCTATTACCAATTCATCCCTCATATGTCAGGTGATCAAACTGACACTGAGGGAGGGGGGGTCCTAAAAAAAAACACAACATAAACCACATAAAAACCTTAACAACACAACAATAATTCTGGCCAAAAAACACATATCACAAACAAACATAAAACATAAATGTAAACTCTATAAATAAATCCATGGTACATTAAATGCTATGCAGCTAACACCAATTTTCTTAATATCTAAAAAAACAAAAACAAAACTACCCCTACTGGGCAAGCAATCACTTACATACAATATACAAATACCCTCATTACTATCAAGCAAAAAAAAATTACATCATCCATTAAATCATTTACAATAATACAATTGCATCCTAATTTACTTCTAAATTCAAAGCTATTCACAGCTTAAGGGTTCTTACTAATAACTTCTACTTTTAAACCCCCAAAAAAATTCACCACTTATATACCCTTAGCCTAATACAATTACAATAACATAGCACAATATACAATCTTCAACTAATACAACAAATTATTTATGACCAAACAATTGCAAACTAATTTCTTTGCCTTAAATTTATATACAAACATTTCAAAAACACCAAAAACTTTTCTCTTTAGCATCTTTACAAAATTCAACTGCTATTCCCTCCAGCAACCACAGAGTTAACTTTGTACTCTGCCTAACATTACTCGCTAGTAGTTAATTACCTGTTCTATCAACTACACCTCTCAAGTTATCAACCAGTATTCCAAGCTTGTTGTCTGTTGCCCGCCGCCTGGGCCCGATCCTTTTTTCCTCTTCAAGTTCTCTATCTATTGCGTGCCTGCCTGGGCCCGATCCATATTTCCTCTTGCTAAACCATACTAGCCCCTACCTTTCTGGTATCTTCTGTGAACAACTATCCTGTACTTTCCCACCGTGGGGGCTACATCAAATATCAAACAATCATACAACTGCCAATAATCAGTAACATAATACAAAATTAACAAAAAGTCTAAACAGACTAACAAAAACACTTTACATAAAAATTCTTAGGGTCACATAAATTCAAAGCCATTCTCCCAAATTACCTAAATTTATGCCTAAAACAATCCACAATCCCCCCTTTGAGAATACTCAACAAACCCGTTGGCTGAGTTTTCTCAAACTTGAAAAACAACAAACAATTAAACTCTAAAAAGCTGGTGGTAAATAATTTCACATTCATCCTCCCCATGAACCCGGCAGGGTTCGATATGTAAAAGCCCTCACCCCCCAACTCAACCGGTTTACATGCTGGGGAGGGGCACTGCAAATATTTACACTTTTACTTAAACAGTGTCTAAATATATTTTTACAACTCCAGATCAAATGGCACTCCTAATATATTTGTAAGGGCAGTGGGCTATCCTGGTGCACAAAATCACTCCGAATGGCCATCAGCTGGCCATTCAAAATTCAAACATACTAGCTCCCACGGCAATGCTTTCTCAGCCTCAATAAAATAAGGACATATCATTTAGAATCCAATTAGGGTGGGCAATACATACTGAAGGATTTATCCAAAACACAGGGCGCAGCCTGTAGAATAAACCCCGAAATTCAATTAATACCACAGTTCCAAACATAAGTCCCACAAATTTCATCCTGCCAGTGTGTAATTCTTTGTTTCTTCACCAGGGTCAGTTCTCAATGTCTTTTTAATCAGGAATTTCTGGACTTTGGCAATATCAACAACATAAGTGTTTTTTCTTGTTTTCCCACCACCGGCATGGTTCAGCCTTCTACGGGGAAATTTACCAGGACAACATCCCGTAGTAATTTTGCTTCTTTCAAAAAACAACAAAAAAAAATTCCAAATAACACAATGGGGGCTGCCAAGGGACACCTTGTCCCTTTTTCATGCTATCCAAAAACACAATAGGACTAAAAAATTACATAGGCCAATCATCAGTAGAAAAATTTCTTCTGATGTGGAGGGGTCTTTCTGCAGTAAAAATCATGGGTCCAAGCAGTCAGTCTTTTTTGTAGCGTTTCCTTTTACCCATAAGAAAAGAAATCTAACACATTCCGGTAATACCAGGCCGAGTTTTTGCAGCTCTCATTAACTTTTTTGGGCCCAGTCACGCTCTCTTTAGTCTGGGCTGTTTCGCCAAGTCTTATCTTTAGCTTGCTTAGTTAACTCATGCTGTTCCTTTTCCTTCCCTGCTTGGCTTCTTTTAATCTGTGAAATCCTATGTCAGGACACCCAGCTATTGCTGCTCATACCGGAGAAGCACAACGGTTTTTCCCGGCACTGTCCCAGGCTCAAACCAGCCAGTGTAGGACGCCTTCTCCAGGCTCCTGCCAGAACAACTTGCTTGCTTGTAGGTCCAAAACGACCTCCGGGGCCACGGCACGAGCCTCTAACCTGCGCCGTGCACTCCAACGTCTTCCCGTCCAGGGCTCGCTTCCAGCGGAGCACCTCCTCGTACCTGTGCCCGAAGGCCGGTCAGGAGGAGCCTCCACAACTCCCCCTCTCTCTCTTAATAAGTAAGAATAGTGCAGCAGGGGAGATTCTTTTCCCCTGTCGGTTCATAATGTACAACAAAGGCTTCTGTGTTATCTTTTTCTTCAGCTGATACAGCGGTACTCACGTTTAGCTGCTCTACCCTTATCCACCGCGGCTTATAGCCGCTCTTCTCCTCCGCGCTTGTAGCCGCCGCTTATCTCCGCGACTTATAGCCGCCCCTCTCCTCCGCGGCTTATAGCCGCTCTCCTCAGGGCTCAGGTGCGTCTCTCTTTTCGGACGCTCACGGGCTTCTCCGGCACTCCCCGCCGCAGCTCCACCCCGCCTCTGGGCTCAGGCTCCCGAGCCACTCGCCTCTGGGCTCAGGCTCCCGACACTATCATCATTCGATACGAATCACGTCGGGGTCCGGGGGCTTCCCAAGCACTCCCCGCCGCGGCTCCCAGCCGCCCGCCTCTGGGCTCAGGCTCCTGGCCGTTCGCCTCTGGGCTCAGGCTCCCGACACTATCATCACTCGATACGAGTCACGTCGGATAAGCACTCCCGCCTCTGGGCTCAGGCCTCCTGGCCGTTCGCCTCTGGGCTTTCTCCGCCTGGGTCAGGCCACCGACACTTTCATTCGATACGAATCACGTCGGGGTCACCATTTGTTGCAGCGCAGGCGTGCGTGGACAAAGCTCAACAATCAATTTGATTTGAAGCAGAGTCATTTTATTTCTCTCCAGCATACATCTTTATACACTTAAAGCAAGCAATCAAGCAATTGCTAATTGGTTAATAAAATACACACAGGCAGCAGCTGTAACTTCATTGGCTAATTAACATCCTGGCCAACCCTCTAATTTATTATCCTGTTATTGCCTCCCAGCAGATAAGAACTAGCCTCATCCTAGAAACTTGCATATCAGTTTCCCACACTCTCATGCACAACAATCCCACAGCCAGGGGTTGCAGGAACTGATGGGGGAGCCCATTCAGAGTTAGAAATTTAAAAATGAACATTGCCTGCAATCTCTTCATGACACTTCATGCTGCAAAATTGTGAGTGACAACACATTATTGTGTCTTGTCAGATAGTAAAAAACCATGTTGTATATTAACCTATTTGCCAACATATTTCCCCATGTAATAACACAGTAAGATTGGATAAGAGAACACAGTAATTACACAGAATTCAGTGAGAACTAGGGAAAGGAACGCAGATATTTCTGAAGGAAATTTTATGGGAAAAATTATCTATTTTTAGATTAATATTTCCCTGTGTTAAAAATTAGGAAAAAACACATAGCTTTGATAAAAAGCACAAATGAATCCGTTAAAAGATAATTTTAAGGTATTTATTTTCAAATAATCAAGGTACGCTTAGAGCACTCTGGCATGAATGGCATATTGTGAATAAATCTTCAAAACTGAATTATTACATTGAAAATGTTCATAACGCATCAAGTTTAAAACAAAAAGGAGTCCTAGCACTGCCATGTGATGTGCCTCCCCTCAGACTCCTGCTCAGCTAGATCTTCAAGAAATTAGGTTTCAACAGCTAATTTTCAAGGAATTAGATCAATCAGTCACTATTTTTACAGAGCATTAGAGAAGGTGGTGGACAGAACCCAGAGGAATTGAGATGAATTTCCTGGAGAAACTTTCTATTCTTTTGTACTCTAAACCTCACATGACAACAAAAATATCACCCTTTCAACTGATTTATGGCCAAGAAGAAAAGTTTGCCAAAAAGCTTCACCAAATTTCATGTTATGTGTCATTAACTGCCGGCGTCTTTAATACAATTAAGTTAATTTGTGATGACTGAGTAAAGGAACACAACCCCTTCTCTGTTTCTTTTATCAAACTACATTTGTTGTGTCCTTATAACCAAGAACGTGAAGAGCCTGGCAGTACATTGAAATCAATAGTGCACAGTGACAGTAACATTGCCTGCAAATAATATGTCTAAAAAAAATAAACTAAAAACTGCAGATTGTAGAAGAGATTTCTAGCTATAGGAAGAGAGCATTTGAGGTTGGGGACTGTGTTTTGTTAATTGATGTGAGAAAAAGAAAGGAAGGGTCATATCTTGATTACCAATTATATGTAGATAGAAAGTTAAAAAAAACACATGAATTAATGCTGACAGAAGTTCAAAGATTATTATATAATCTTGTGTGAGTTAACTTAAATATATTGCTTAATTAATTCTATCATTTTTTCAACTATTAATTTTCAAAGTGTAGTGCAGGAGGTGGGTGTAGCTTCCCTGCCTTCCAGAGAGAACCAGTCAAGACAATAAGAGAGAGGGGGAGAGGAGAGAGAGAGCAGCTGCACATGTGTGTAGTTGTGCTGTTTATGACACATGTACATTGAACTGAACAACCCAGTCTGACAATTTAATAGTTTATTTTGTTAAGATAAATATTTTGGATTTCTTGAAATTCCACAGTTGAAATACAAATGACGTTATTTAGAGAAGTTAACCATTCACTATAGATTTGAGGGAAAGAAAAAAAAAACTGTAAATAATTCCATTTCTACAAATATATTTATATGCTTGTTTTTGAAATACTGTTGAAATGTAAAGTAAAATATTCTTGTATTTACACCTTGTTACAATAATATTTTCTAAAATTAAAAAATAATATTTTTCTTTCATATTTACACTTATTTCACAGGGGTAGAAAATTCTGAACTGGAGTGAATGACCCCATCCCCCACCACCTGCTACCCCTGGGGCAGGGGACGGGAAAGTGTGGGGGCTGGGGGTTGCCAGGTGTCCAGTTTTCGACTGGAACCTCCAGTTGAAAAGGGAAAACTGGCAGCGTCCGGTCAGCACAGAAAGTCCAGTTGCTGCAGTAACTGGCCCCCACCCACTGGGGGTGGGAAGAGCAGCAGGGCTGGGAGGGGCCAGTCTGTGCCGCGGGGTCACTGTCAGGGACAGAGATTCCCTCCGGCCTGAGCTGGGACCGGGCAGATTATCAGGGGAGACACGTTTGTACCCCCAGCATTGACACCAGGATAGAAATAAGGGCGGAGCTTCCCGGAGAAGGTGCCAGTGAAAGTGAAGAGATGGGGACCTGTCAGTCACATTGTAATAACGAGACCTCGCCCGCCTCATAGTCCAGGAAAATCCCCACCCGGCTGGGCCTGACGCTCACGGGGAGGGGGTTCCTGGGGTAGGTGCAGGCCTTGTATCCTCCATCCCTCAGCTGCACGACCCAGCATCCATTCCCAGGTGTGGCTATGAACCATCCCTTCCTGCTCACAGATTCCCTACAAACCCCCAGTTCCCAGCCTGTCTTGTCTCCCACCTCCACCTCCCAGTAACGCCTTCCGCCCGTGAACCCCTCAGCGCCCAGGACACAGACACAACAATCAAATCTCTCAGGGGTGTCGGGCAGATCCTGGCGTGTGTCTCCATTTCTCACACGTTTCCCGATCCTCAGACAAGGACGAGCCAGGGATTTGCCGTGTCTGGATCCAGAGTCATGTCCACTGGGGAGAGAGTCACAGAGTCAGGGCCGGGGGCAGGGGCTGGTCACTGGGATCAAAGGGAAATTAACCTGCAGCCCCGTTAATCACTGTGGGGGGAGGGGGCGTTGCGTGAGTGGAGTCAGGGCCCTTCTGCCTGTGAGGAGACAATGAGAGGAAAGGGCAGGAGGAGTAGGAGGGGTGAGGTGTCAGCGGAGCGGGGGAGGGGAGAGGAAAGGGGAGCGGGAGGTGACCGGAGCAGAGGGGGTGGAGGGAGGGACATAGGGGTGGGGCAGGCACAAGGGCTATGGGGTGATAAGGGAAGGGAGGGGCACCAGGGGGCAGAGGGGGGTGAAGGGAAGGGCAGGTCCAGGGGGCTGCGGGGGGCGTGGGGGGTGTTGGGCACCAGGGCAGAAGAAGGGGATGGACCCCAGGGGGCACAGGGAAGCAAGGGAAGGAGCAGGCACCAGGGTCAGAGGGGTGTGAGGGAATGGGGGAGCTCCAATGGGGCAGGGGAAATCAAGGGGAGCGTGAGCTGCCAGGGGGTGAGATGATGAGGAGTGGGGAGGTGGAACCATGGGGGGAAGCGAATGAACAGGCATTAGTGCCAAAGGGGCAGAATGGGGGGTGAGGGAGCAGGTGAGCAGAAGGGGGCAGAGAGAGGGGTGAGGAGAAGGGCAGGCCCCAGGGGGGCAGAGGCATGTGCAGGGAGATGTGGGCACCAGGGAGGCAGAGGGAGGCTGAAGGGAGGGTGGGGCCCAGAGGTTAGGAGAGGGTGAGGGGAGAGGTGCGGCAGTGCTTAGGTGAAGGGAAGGGCTGAGACCAGGGAGGTGAGGGAAGGGACTTGCACCAGGTAGGCAGAGGGGGCCAGGGTAGAGCTGGGACTTGGGGCAGAGGAGGAGCTGGCACCAGGGGACTGGAGGGGTGGTGAGGGGTGCAGGTGTCACGGAGCCAGAGGGGGAGGGGAGGGGCAGGGGTGACAAATAAAAGAGACGGTGGCATGGGTGATGGTGGCAGAGGGGGGAGAGGAGAGCAGGGTCAGTGGGGCAGAGGGTGGTGAGGGGCTGGGCACCAGGAAGGAAGGGGACAAGGGGAGTATCAGGTGTTGGGGGGCAGGGTGAGGGAAGGGGCAGGCAGCAGGAGGGGGCAGCTGGTAAAGGGAAGGGCAGGTGCCAGGGGATTGAGGGGGTTGAGCAGAAGGGCAGGCACAGGGAGGGCAGAGGAGGGGAGGGACAAGCACCAGGGGGCAGAGAGGGGTGAGAGGCAGGGCAGGTGGGCAGAGGGAGGTGTTAGGAGAGGGGATTGGGGAGAGGCAGGTGCCAGGGGGTCAGAGTGGGGTTAGAGAAGGGGTGGGCACAGGGGGACGAGGGAAGGGGCGGGTGCCAGGGGTCAGAGAGGGTGGGGAGAGGGGCAGGTGTCAGGAGGGCTGAGGGGAGTAAGAAGGGCGATAGGACAGCAGAGGAGGGTGAGGGGAGGGGTGGGAGACATGGCACAGAGGAGGGAAAGGGGAGAGGTGGATGCCAGGACATAGTGGGGGTGTGAAGTGATGGGAGGGCTCCAGGATGCAGAGGATGTTTGGGGGAGAGGGGCAGATGCCAGGAGGGCAGGGGGAGAAGGGATGGGCTGTTCCAGTGGGGCAGAGATGGGTGGAGGGCAGGGGCATGTGCCAGGGAGGCAAAGTGGGAGTAGAGGGGCAGGGCCCAGGGGAGCAGAAAGGGAGTGAGAAGAGAGGGAGGGATGTTGGTGAGGGGTCAGAATAGATGCTGGGTCCAGGGTCCCTCACAGGGGTGGGGGAAGGGTAAGGGAGGGGCAGGAGCCCCTGGGCCCCTTATCTCACCCCCACAAATCAGGCTGAAAATGGAGACTTGGCTCCAGCCTGAACTCTCTGCCCAGAGCCATTTGTCCCATGGACGATACTAGCGGCACAGACCCTCTGCAGCTGCACCTGGGCATCTCCCAGAGCGGATAATGGTCACAGAGACCATCTCAGAGCCCCAGGGGCTCAGGTGTCTCCATCTAATGACTGTGCCAGCCACGCCCTTCGTGCTGGGGGTACGAGTGGGGTTTACACCCCAGCTGCTGGAGCTCTGTGTATTGAGGATACAAAGACATCACAACGGCCGTGTGAGTCCCCCCACTGTCCTGCCAATGTGGCTCAGCCCTGACAACCTGCTGGAACCTCTCCCTGGGGAGGAACCGTCCCTGCGGCCTGTTCAGGCCTTGGCTTCCCTGAGGAGATGGTGGCCAGAGCGCCCCCCTCCCTCCCAGCTCTGTGTGGTAGGATACCCCAGAATTCATTGACCCCTGGGTTACTGGTGCTGCTATGTGTGTGCATGTCCCCTGGGCTTGCTAACCTCTGCGGGCACTGCCCAGTCGCCCCCAGCATGCACCAGTGCACACAGAGGTCAGGCAGCAGGCTGGGTGTGAATGTAAAACACAGCTCAGCCACAGCTGAGAGACAGGAAAGCTGCTGTGTGGGCACAGTTTGTTTTACTTGTGTCCGTGAGTTTCAGAGTCTGGTTATAAAAACATCTGCCTCTGCACCGGGGAGAGGGCCTGCCTCAGCCCAATCCATGGACACACTGAACAGCTCTTAGCCCTTTCAGAGTTTTGTAGAAGGAAATTGCAGGTTAAAGGCCTGTATGAGCATGGAAACCCTGCTGTTGGGAGGGGAGATTTGAGCAGTTTAATGCCTATTAAGGTTAGGTGAGATAATGTCTATCAGGCACGACCCAGATACCATACTGGGAAGGTGAAGCGGAGGGGAAATTACTCAGCATTTTTCCAAAGCAAAGGAGCAGAGAGCTCTCAGGGGCTGGTGGGGTTTTGACAGATCTCATTTCAGCGGAGCTTACAGCACAGTTACCTGCATATTGTCGGGCTTTTTCCCAACCTGAAATCAAGCAAATACAGAGAGATGAGAACTACCCTGAACACAGACTTGCTGAATAGAAAACAATCTTTAACAAAGTTTATGATAAGAGAAAATATATTTCTGTATGATAACTATCTATTAGCAAAACCACAAATTTATTTACCTGCATTTAGTAGGGCTCTTCTCCACTCTGAAACCAAACACAGACAGAGAGATGAGACCTCCCCTGAACACAGACACTCCAAATACGATACAATTTTTGTAGCAAGGTTTATATTAGGAATAAAAGGCAACTTAGGCCTGGTCTACACTAGGACTTTAATTCGAATTTATCAGCGTTAATTCGAACTAACCGCTCAACCGTCCACACCAGGAAGCCATTTAATTCGAACTAGAGGGCTCTTTAGTTCGAATTTGGTACTCCACCCCGGCAGGTGGAGTAACGCTAAATTCGACATGGCTAGCTCGAATTAGGCTAGGTGTGGATGCTAATCGAACTTAGCAGCTCCGGGAGCTATCCCACAGTGCACCACTCTGTTGACGCTCTGGACAGCAGTCCGAGCTTGGATTCTCTGGCCAGCCACACAGGAAATGACCCGGGAAAATTTGAATTCATTTTCCTGTCTGGGCGGTTTGAATCTGACGTTCTGGTTGCACATCGGGGCGAGCTCCGCAGCACCTGCAACGATGCAGAGCTCTCCAGCAGAGGAGTCCGGGCAATCCCAGAATAGAAAGAGGTCCCCAGCATGGAGTGACCGGGAAGTCCAGGATATGATCGCTGTGTGGGGCGAGGAGTCTGTGCTCTCGGAGCTGCGCTCCAACAAGCGGAACGCGAAGACCTTCGAGAAGGTCTCTAAAGCCATGAAAGAGAAAGGATACAGCCAGGATGCGATGCAGTGCCGCGTGAAAGTGAAGGACCTAAGACAAGGGTATCAAAAAGTCAGAGCGGCAAACGGACGCTCCGGAGCCCAGCCCCAGACATGCCGCTTCTACGAGGCACTGCATGACATTCTAGGTGGGTCTGCCACCACTGCCCCACCAGTGACGGTGGACTCCGAGGACGGAATAGTGTACCGGGACAGTTCCTCCTGCCTGTTCGCCGATGGGGAAGATGAGGAAGGGTCTTTTGAGGACGGCGCAGGCGACATCGAACCCACTCCCGCTTTCCCTGACAGCCAGGATCTCTTCATTACCCTCACAGAGATCCCCTACCAACCGTCCCCGCCCGTTAACCCGGACTCGGAATCAGGGGAAGGATCAGGCGGTAAGTGCTACAAACAGGGAAACATTTATTTTTTTAAGAAACAGGGATATATATCAAAAATAGAAATACTATATAAAAAATAGAAAAAATAGAAATACTATACAAAAATTATACTATACTATACTATACAAAAAATTTTAAATATGAAACTATACAAACAGCAGGTCTACACATATAGGAGCTATACAAACAGCAGGTCTACACATACAGGAATGGAGCAATAGTCCTCTGGGGACAGTTCAAAAAAGCTCTCAGAGAGCAGCTGGAAAAGCCTCAGCAGGAGGTTCCTTGGTAGAGGTGCCTTGTTGGGTGCTCCGTTGAAGCACACTCTTCCACGCCAGGCCATCCTCAGGTAAAGGGGGACCATCGCCTCGACGAGCATGGCAGCGTATGGTCCTGGTCTGTGCAGGGCTTCTGTTAGCATCCGCTCTCTCTCAGTCCGCCTGACACGCCTCAGGGTGATGTCGTTGTGGAAGTGCTGCATCTAATTAGTGGAATTAGTGTACTGTTACTATTGTGAATGGTAGACTTTTACTTTGCATAAGAATGACCCTCGCTTAACAGAGTTTTACTTTGCATAAGAATGACCCTCGCTTAACAGCCACGTGTTGGAGGCCACAGAGGAAAAGCATACAGTGATCTTTCCCGTGCACTGGTGGGAGGGGCCGCAAAACGGTCATCTTTTCTGCTTTGCACATTGCCTCCAGCAGGAGAGCACAGCTAAGCACTAACTGATAAGCACTCTGTACTGTAAGGCTTACCAGGACTTTGTGCAAGAGGGATGCAGCTGTCTTTCCTCGCTTGTGCGCTATCCAGTGCAATGGCGCCGCCAATGAGAGCGTATTCCGAAATCTCGGACTAGTTCTGAGATCTCATGAGACTTGGTTCCCTCTTTGGTCTTCTTAACTGAAACTGACTAGACTGTGTTTACTGTTGGCAAACATATATGTGTTCAAGGAAATCACCTACTTTTTCGCATCACACAGCTTCGGCTCCTTCCCGGACTGCCCCGGCATCCCCCTCGCAGAGGCTGGCTCAGATTAGACGCCGAAAGAAAAAGACTAGGGACGACATGTTCCAGGAATTGATGGCCAGCTCCAGAGCGGAGGCGGCAGAGCAGAGACAGTCGAGGGAGAGCCTGTGTCAACGGGAGGATAGGTGGCGGCAGGAAGACCAGCAGGCGACTCAAACGCTGCTTGGTCTAATGAGGGAGCAAACGGACACGCTCCGGCGCCTTGTAGATGTTCTGCAAGACCGCAGGCAGGAGGAGAGAGCCCCCCTGCAGTGCATCTGCAACCGCCCTCCAACGCCAGGAAGTCCTGTCCCCCCCTCACCCAAAGTTACAAGAAGAAGGGGCGGTAGGGGCCGTGAGAACTGTCCCTGCACCGCAGCACACCGATAATGTTCGAGACAACTCTCGCGCTGTAAATTTGTACAAGCTCTTTCCTTACAGCATCAACCAGTCCCAACTCCAAGTTCAAACCCCACACTGTGTACTACATTACTAAAAGCGGTTTGGTGTTACTGACTGTTTCCGTCACGTTTCTGGTGTCAGAAGACTTTCTGTTGTTGTGTGTGTGTGGGGGGGGGGAATTGTAATTTCAGTGCATAGCCCACAGTGCCATGCTACAGACTTGGGTGCAGGGTCAACTGCAGGGCACACACAGACTGCAGTCACTAGGCACCAGGGACAGTCTGTGTGGTGTATGCTGCCCCGGGTCTTTCCTTGATGTGTATGCTTGTGCAGGGTCCTGGTGCCTGCCGTCCCCGAATGTAAAGGCAGGCTTCCCTTCACATGCACTTGGACCGTAGTCACGATCCTCCCCGGTGCCCTGAGCCCCAAAAAGAGACCTCATCCAGGGGCAGATACTCACCCTTCCCCCACACCCCTCACCCCTTCCAATGCCCAAACCCACAGCCGTCATGTTAACCCCTATCCAAAGACGGCACCCCTCGCCCCTTCCTGCAAACCCACCCATCAGTGCACACCTTTCCCAGCACAGAATGCTTCCATGTTTCAACCAGGAAACAGAAATGCAAAGTCAACGAAAGATTTATTATTAATTACTAAAACATGTCCTTAGTTTTAAAACGTCCTTCGGAAGTGGGGGAAACTTGGTTTATGATCAGGCTCTCTTAAAATCAAGTGGACAGTCACAGGTTACCCTGCTCTGCGAGGAAACTCGCTTTCAAAGCCTCCCTGATGCATATCGCTTCCCGCTGGGATATTCTCTCAGCACGGGTGTCTGGCTGATCGTAAACAGCAGCCAGGCGATTTGCCTCAACCTCCCAAGCGGCCAAAAAGGTCTCGCCCTTGCTCTCACAGAGATTGTGGAGCACACAGCAAGCAGCAATAACTACGGGGATATTCTTTTCGCTGATGTCCGAGCGAGTGAGTAAGCTCCGCCATCTCCCCTTGAGACGTCCGAAAGCACACTCCACCACCATTCTGCACTTGCTCAGCCGGTAGTTGAAGAGTTCCTTCTCTCTGTCCAGGGCGCCTGTATAGGGCTTCATGAGCCAGGGCATTAGCGGGTAGGCTGGGTCCCCGAGGATCACTGTAGGCATCTGCACATCCCCAACCGTTATTTTGTGGTCCGGGAAGAAAGTTCCTGCCTGGAGGCGTCTAAAGAGACCAGAGCTCCTGAACACACGCGCGTCATGAACCTTGCCCGCCCACCCGACGTTGATGTTGGTAAAACGTCCCCTATGGTCCACCAGTCCTTGCAGCACCATGGAAAAGTAGCCCTTTCGGTTAATGTACTCGCTGGCCTGGTGGGCTGGTGCCAGGATAGGGATGTGAGTCCCATCTATAGCCCCACCGCAGTTTGGGAATCCCATCGCGGCGAAGCCATCTATGATGACCTGAACGTTTCCCAGGTTCACTACCTTTGAGAGTAGTTGCTCAACGATTGCGTGGGCTACTTCAATCACAGCAACCCCCACGGTAGATTTGCCCACGCCAAAGTGGTTCGCTACTGACCGGTAGCTGTCTGGCGTGGCAAGTTTCCAGAGGGCTATGGCCACTCGCTTCTGCACAGTCAGGGCTGCTCGCATCCGGGTGTCCTGGCGCTTCAGGGCAGGGGACAGCAAGTCACAGAGTTCAAGGAAAGTACGCTTACGCATCCTGAAGTTTCGCAGCCACTGTGATTCGTCCCAGACCTGCAGCACTATGCGGTCCCACCACTCCGTGCTTGTTTCCCGGGCCCAGAATCGCCGTTCCACACCATGAACTTGACCCATTGCCACCATGATCTCCACGGTGCGGCGTACCCTGCTTTGTGAGAGGCCTGCGCCACTCTCCTCACCGCGCTGCCGGAGCCTCCTCGCCCGATTTCTCATCAGCTGGCTGTGGAAGAGGTGGACGATAAGGTGCGAGGAGTTGACAACGGCCATAAGTGCAGCGATGATCGCAGCGGGCTCCATGCTCGCAGTGCTGTGGCGTCCGCGCTGTAACCGACCAGAGAAGGGCGCGATCAGATTTCCCGCCGGCGCTTTCAGTGAGGGAGGGCTGTTGTGAGTGACGGTTGAATGATGACAGTTACCCAAAACCGCCCTCGACACATTTTTTCACCCAGCAGGCATTGCGAGCTCTACCCAGCATTCCAATGGGCAGCGGGGAGTGCGGGAACTGTGGGATAGCTTCCCACAGTGCACCGCTTCCAAAGTCGACGCTGGCCCCGTGAATGTGGACTCAGAAGTTCGAATTTGTGTATTTAGTATGGATACACAAATTCGACTTCATAAGGTCGAATCCACAAATTCGACTTAAGTAGATTCAAAATAGTCCTGTAGTGTAGACAAGGCCTTACTGAGTTCACCCTGCAGTTTCTCTAAAAGTAAAGCAAAGAGAAACAAGTAAACATATGATAAAAGAAAAAGGAGGCTATTCAACAAGATCCCACACCACACAAACCAAACTGACTCTCAGTTCATAGTGAGAGCTCTGAATACCTGCCCTGGGGGGGTCTACGGAACTTGTAAAGTTTGAGATTCCCCCTCCCTTACCCATTGCAATGAACAAAGGGACTCGCCTCTCTCTGCACAATGCGCCTCTGCAAGTGAATAGCAGGAGAGATGTGTTACAAGGTAGAAGATTTAACTGAAAGTACTGCAAGCTCATAGGAGTCATTTTTCTACTGGTAGAAAGTAGAACACACACACAGAGGCTCTGCCTAGCTATTCCCATTGCGAGCATTATACTGGGGACACAAGGCCTAGTGCAGTTAAAACACTGAGTAAATGGTGTCTCCTTTCCCCTCTGGCCGAGTGAAGGGAGGCCCCACACTGAACTCGGTGGCGTTTCTGTCCATCTGTAATGGGAGAACTTTTGAAAACCATGTCCCATCAGCTCCAGCGTTTCAGGGCATGTTCTAGGCTTCAGTGGGCAGAAACCTCCTGATTTTGGTGAAAACTGTAAAAGCCTGATTTCCACTAAAATCACCATTTGATCCCTCAAGATACAGGATGAGGCAGTGACCTCAGGGTTAGGGTTTAAGCTGTGGGTGAGGTTAGAGTTAGGTTCAGCAGGCCCCTCATTACACTCCAGTCATCCCCTCCCCAGCTGCGCTTCTTGCCCCAGTGTCAGCTAGACACCCAGCTGGTCTCCTCACCCCTTGAGTCCAGCCAGGCCATTCTCATCCCTGCTCTGGTCTGAACACTATTGATTTGGGTAACAATCAGAAAAGCCTGATTTTAGTGGAAATTAATTTTTCCAGTTTTCTGCTTTTCACCAAGCTCGATAAGGTTATGGCCAGAGTGGGGAGAAGAGGGACCCAGTTGAAAGGGGATGGAGATGGGGAGGAGCCCAGCCGGGATTACTACTGGGCCTATGTAATCAACAAAATGTGCTACCCTCTTGTTAAAGATTTGCCACATAATTATGCTCCGTGACTTAAACTCTCAGGGTGAGATTTTGTGCTCAGAACCTGCAGCCCAGGAGCATGTGAGGGCTCAGGCAACTTTAAGCCCTGCCCTGTATCCTCCTGATCTTGGGTGCTCTGAATGCTAAATCAACCCCCGCAGCAATGCAGGGCTTGTCTGCATGGGAAAGTTACACAGGTACAAGGTAAAGTGGCCATTTAAACCGCTTCTGTTACACCAGTATATAGCTCCATGGCAACACACACATTCCGTAAGAAGAGCGAGTTTTTCTGGCTTAGTTTATGTAATATCAGAAACTGCTCCTGGCAGGCAGGGGAGCAGAGCAAACTCACAGAGGCGAGACATCAGGAGCTGTTGCTCTCCTGCCCTCCCCTTACACAGCCTAGGCAGGGAAAGTAACCTGGGATGCAGGGAACTTTGACATTGCTCCTCCATCGTGCCCCCCCAGCCCCTAGGGGTGCGCAGAGGAGCAGTGTTCAACGGTGGGAGGGAGCAGCAATGCCAGATGCTCCGTGCATTCAGGTCACTTTTCCCACATGGGCACAGGAAGGGGGTGCAGGGATTAGGGACACAGGACAGGGGCAGGGGTTAAGAGCGCAGGAGGTGGGGAGTGAAGCAATAAGGGATATGGGGGGCTGGGGTTGGGGCAAAGGTGGCACAGTGCAGGGGTTGGGGACACAGGATGGAGAGAGAGTTTAGGAGCAGAGGAGGTGGGGAGTGAAGGGATTAGGGGTATGGGGGGCAGGGGTTGGGGAGGAGGGGGCACAGTGCAGGGGTTGGAGTGAAGGGGGAGCCCGTGGGGGCCAGGATCACTGGGGGCACCCACAGGGAACAGGGAAATCGGGGGGAGCACTGTGCCCACAGGGGCCAGGGGCACCAAAATACAAGTCTACCCAGGGCGCCATTTTCCTTAAGGCCCAGCCCTTGCACTGTGGTCCCGCCCTGACACCCCCCCCCCTTGTCCCAGTCCCATCTCACATATGTCCCCTACAATAGGGCTTGTGAGGGGGTCCTCAAAGGGCAGCTTGCAGCTGTTTTATGCCCTTGCTGCAGTGGAGGAATCTGCCCCCAGCTGGATCCAGGTTTTCAGAAGCCCTGTTACACTGCTCTGGTCCTTTTACTGAACATGATGCAGTTGAGAGGGGGGTGAAAATCTCACCCTCCCTATATTAAAACGTGTCCAGCCTTTCTGGGTATAAAGGTGACATTGATCAAGTGACCTGGGTGTAAGCAATGCTCCAGCCTAGTGAGATCTGCCTGAGTCTGCAGGCAGCGCTGTTTGCTGCTCACACTCAGCACAGTGGGGTTGGGATGCTGACACTGAAGCCTGATTGATGACAATTTAATTGTCACTATTTGCAATTATCTCAGTGCTGATCGTTTAATCAGAAACATCCAGCTTTTGTGCTTCTCCCTCACAGCTGGATGAGGACAGGTACTGGGGAGGGCGGCAGTGGGGCAAGGGCAGAGGGCAGTGGGGCAATGGCAAATATTGGGGCAGAGGGCAGTGGGGCAGCTACCTGTCATCAAAGGTTGCCGGGGTGAGGAACAATGAATTCAGGCCCCTCCCTCCTCCATCCAAATACAATGTGAGCTCTGTGCCTGCTAAAACGGGGAGGGGAGAGAGGAGATACAGTCTCCTTCCCTTCCCCCAAGTACGAAATGCCTCCTGGTCCTGGATACCAGAACACGAACACGAACACGAACACACACACAGCGCCCAAGGTCACTGAGGGTGAAATCCTGCCCCTTCCCTTTTTACATGGCTGTGGAAGGGGGGATCCCATGTGACGGAGTCTGTTAAATACTGGACAAGTCTCACAGTCCTCAGCAATGACCCTGGCTGGGCCAAGCTACGGTGACTCAGGGCCTGGGCTCCAGGTGCCGTGTCTGTAACTTCCAAGGGGTTTTAGGACAATTGGCCCCTTCCCGTTCAGAGCCCGTCTGTGTCAGCGCGAGCTGCTCTGGCCTCACTGCTTGGGCTCTGGTGCCAATACAGAGATATTCCCCATCACCCCTTCAAACACCAGCACGTTATTTGTAATTGTTCCATCCCACGGGTGTTTTGCACTGTCTCCAGAACATGCATTTACTCTCCCTCTCCCCTCCCTCCCTATTGGAATCGTCTCTGTGCAAACACCTTCCCTCCCAACACCTGCTGAAGGGAGCAGCTCTGCGAGGGGTGAAAGTAACACAGAAGACTTACTGGTATGGGGCCCCGACTCCAGGCCCCTGGAAGGGGCAGGGCCTCAGGGGGAAGGGGCGGGGCTGGGGGCTCAGCCTTTCCCAGCCATCCCATACGCGCTCCCTGGCCCACACCACATGGGGCTCCGGCGGTAATTTAAAAGGGCCCGGGGCTCTGGCCACAGTAGTGGTGGCAGCAGCTGGGAGCCCCAGGTCCTGCCGGTAGGGTCCAGCAGGACCGCCAATGGGGGGGGACGGACAAAAGGGGCAGCGATGTTAAAGCGCTGCCGCGACAGCATTTTAATGTTGGCTGCATATGGGCCGGTACCAGTGGCCACTTCTTTTCGGTACGCCGTACTGGCCCGTACCAACCCACTTTCACCCACGGGGTCTGCTGATTTCTCACCCATCACCACTCCCCATTGCTCTGTAGTGTCCCTGCTGCAGTCCCTGCAGCCCACACAGCTCCGTATCCACAGCCTGAGCCATCATTGCCCATGGGCCCTCCAAGCACAGCTGGGTCCCCAGGGGCGAGGGAGGGAATCCCCAGCTGTGACAATCTTTACACCGAGTCCCAGCCTCCCTTTGGCTTCATTCCAAATGTCTCCCCTGCTCGGCAATCTCTAGTTTACTGATCGGACACATTTTTGGGAAACATTCTCATATAACCCTTAACCCACCCCATTGGCCCCAGACACTGACCTTTCTCGCTCTCCAGTTCAGATCGCAGCGTCTCTAGGAGGAGAAAAGGGGGAGAGTTGTTTACTTGTTTACTGACATCTAGTTTGATGACATCCTCCTCATCTGGACCCATGGGAAGGAGGTCCTTGAGGAATTCCACCAGGATTTCAACAATTTCCACCCCACCATCGACCTCAGCCTGGACCAGTCCACACAAGAGATCCACTTCCTAGACACTACAGTGCAAATAAGCAATGGGTCACATAAACACCACCCTATACCAGAAGCCTACTGACCTCTATTCTTACCTACATGCCTCCAGCTTTCATCCAGACCACATCACACGATCCATTGTCTACAGCCAAGCTCTAAAATACAACAACATTTGCTCCAATCCCTCAGACAGAGACAAACACCTACAGGATCTCTATCAAGCATTCTTAAAACTACAGTACCCACCTGCTGAAGTGAAGAAACAGATTGACAGAGCCAGAAGGGTACCCAGAAGTCACCTATTACAGGACAGGCCCAACAAAGAAAGTAACAGAACGCCACTAGCTGTCACCTTCAGTCCCCAACTAAAACCTCTCCAGCACATCATAAAGGATCTACAACCTATCCTGAAAGACAATCCCTCACTCTCACAGATCTTGGGAGACAGATCAGTCCTCGCTTACAGACAGCCCCCAACCTGAAGCAAATACTCACCAGTAACCACATACCACACAACAAAAACACTGACCCAGGAACCAAACCCTGCAACAAACCCCAGTGCCAACTCTGTCCACATATCTATTCAAGGGGCACCATCATAGGACCTAACCAAGTCAACTATACCATCTGGGGCTCATTCACCTGCACATCTACCAAATGTAATATATGCCATCATGTGCCAGCAATGCCCCTCTGCCATGTACATTGGCCAACCAGTTTTGCACCCACCTTATAGTAGCTCCATCTAGGTTGCATTTTCCTAGTTTGTTTATGAGTCAAGATATACCACGTCTACCACTTCCCCCCATCCACAAAGCTTGTTACCCTGTCAAAGAAAGCTATCAAGTTGATTTGACACAATTTGTTCTTGACAAATTCATGCTGACTGTTTCTTATCACTTTATTATCTTCTAGAGGTTTGCAAATTGATTGCTTAATCATTTGCTCCATTATCTTTCCAGGTACAGAAGTTAGGTTGACTGGTCTGTAATTCCCTGGGTTGTCCTTATTTCACTTTTTATAGGCCTTGTTTACACTGGCAAGCTACTGTGCAGTAAAGCAGCTTTCTGCATTGTAACTCCCGAGGTGTACACACTGCCAAGCCACTGCGTGTGCAGAAACTCCTTAGTTGCAGCGTTGCAAAAAAAATACCTCGACGAGAGTCATAAGCCTTAAAGTGCTGAGGCTTCAGCACTGTAAACACATCACATCACAGAAAGCAAGCAATTGTCCTCTGGAAGTGTCCCATAATCCCTCTGCCCCCCCCCCCCCCGCTCCCTGTCCCCTGATCACCCCCTCCCGCGACTCCTGCCCCTAACTGCATCTTGGGACCCCACCCCCTATTTAAGCCTCCTTTCTCCTTGTCCCCAACTGCCCCTTCCTGAGACCCCCCCCCAACTTCCCCCCTAGGACCCCACCCTTTACCTGTCCCCTGACAAACCCCTGGGACTCTCATGCCTATTCAACCGCTGCCTGTCCCCTGACTGCCCCCCCGAACCTCCGCCCCATCCAACCCCCTCGCTCCCTGTCCCTTGACTGCCCCCCCAGAACCCTCTACCCCTTCTCCAACCCCCAGCCCCCTTACCGTGCCACTCAGACCAGCGTGTCTGGCTCCGCGCAGCTGCAGACACGCTGCTGCATACATGCTGCTGTGCTCCCCCGTGAAGCCACAACTTCCCCTCCCCCCACCCCAAGCACCTGCCTTCCAGATTTGAACACCTCAAAATTCAGGAGTGCTCAAGCTCAGTTTGGGCAGCTGTTACTTCATTTCTCCCAAATCAAATATACTGATCCACTGTAACTTGCTGTAGAAAAAGTAGGATAAAATTGAGCAAGAAATGCTTCCCAGTGGTTATTAGGACTGGAATTGCTTATCTGGTCTAAAGGCTATTTGCATACAGCACTATATGTGCCTTGCCAGTGTGGACGGGGAGTAAGTTACAGTGCTGTAAAGCCACCACCAGCGCTGTAACTCTCAAGTGTAGCCAAGGCCTTAGTGTAGATAAGGTAACTGCTAACCTTTCCATCTGCACAGCCACTACTCTGCCCATCCACAGCTCCTACTCACCTGCATGGGGAGATGGGAGGTGGGGGGTTCATGCACAGTCTGAAGGGCAGAATTGGGTCATAAGTTCCCCCTGCCCGGCTTTGCAGTCTGGTTTTCCTGTGAGCAGCCAAGTTACGTATGTCGGTGCTCCAAGCCCAGCAACCTGAGCCTCACAAGGTGTTTCAAACTGAGCCAGGCTGATCCCCAGGGAACAGTTCAGAATCACATTCGATTGGGATTCCTGAGTGAGATCTGAATGGGTGAAACCACTTGACACTTCTTGGTTCAAACATGATCATAATTTATTCAGCTTCCTCTTCACCCTCAGCCCAGCTTCCATTGCCTGAAACTCCTCCAAATATAGAATCAAAGCCCCTTAATCCCTGTATCTTTACTTTTGGTTTTGTTTCTCTCTCTCTCTCTCTCTCTCTCTCTCTCTCTCTCACCAAATTCCCCCCTTTTGTTACTTCACCTTTCGCTCTGTGTTGCCTCCAGAAGCAGTAACTGGCCAGGCCAATGAGAACAGCCAGGAGAGACAGGATCACACCCAGAGCCACCATCCAGGGATTGACCCTCGGGAAAAACAGCTCTGCAAGAGAAAGTGCCATTGACTTGGGAGCAAACACGCACAGAATGAAGGCAGGACACAGTGACAGTGGTGATGCTGTGACTAGTTAAGAGTCTCACAGGGTAATACACAGGGAGATGTGGCTGCCAATCAAAACCCAAGCTTTAGCCTGGTTACTGAACATGGTTAATTAATGGGAGGGGGTGTGTTGAGGGAGGGGAGAGGGTACGGTGCAGCTCCATTATGCTACACCATCCCCCACTGGTGTAAATTCAGGCACTCCCTAGGCTGCTCTAAGTGATCCCAAGGCTGAAGCCAGTGCAGACTGGCCCTCAGAATCAGAGAGTTGTGAGGAGCTTCCCGACACCCCTGTGCTCACTGGGGTTCAGCCACATGAAGGAATCTGGCACAAAATATGTTAATGCAGGATTTTAATAAAAACAAAACTGAGCTTGGAGATTCAGAGTAAAAATTCCCCCAGCATCCTCTTTCCTGGGCCTTGGAGCAATGGCTGCCTAGAGGGTTCTTGCTAAGTGATTAGTGTGGTGTATTGAAAACCATGTAAAAATTACAAGTTGACACTTGAAATCCTGAGGGGATTCCTGGTCCTGTTTGCAGGCTAAGGGGCTCTATAGGGAGCGTGCATCTGGGTCCTCTGCAGTCAGTCAGCAAAGAGCCAGCCTAGAGCAGGGTGGGTTTGGTTCTGCCTCTCTGCCTTAGGGAGCAGCCTGCTTTGTCTCTCTCTGTAGTTGGCTGTGGCATGTTAGAGTTCTGGATTCTTAGAAATAAAGCAGTGTGACACTGCAGCCTTTCAGGAACAGTATTTATGTTTTGTTTCTAACTCTCCATGTGTGCTGTGAACAGTCAGGTAATACTGGGCATATCATAGACTAACCAGCAGTGCAGCACTATGACACCTCAGACAAATAATGCTTTACAAATACAACGTTCTTACTCTTATAGTTACAAATACAACATTCTTACTATTATAATGATGAAATATTCATTCTGCATATTCTGGCCCTGAACTTTTATTGCTGGTATTTTCAGATGTAACCTAAGTAGGAACGCTCAGGCCATATTCAGGGCTCTCTTGTGCTAGTAAGGAAAAGTGACTTTATTA
>NC_059083.1:38150144-38249612 GCF_020497125.1 Mauremys mutica
ATATTACAAATTATTGAGGAACAAAAAATCGGGGGAGGTGTTATTTGCCAAAGTTTGTGAGAATTTAAACATAGTATTGAAGTTTTTACACTTTCTGTGGTTGGTAGTTTGGTGGGTGTGTCTTGTCTATCATGATTGAAGTTTATAAGTAATTATTCAAAAAGAGCTCTGGAACTTTCTGAAAATTTGCTCCAAGGCAAATATTTAGAAGCAAAACAGCTGGTTTTGGCCTGACCTCCTGGTAGATGCTGACACTCGTGTTCATGTGCCACAGTCAATATTACAGATGGTGAATACTTGAAAATTCGGGGTTAGCTTTTATATGATTTAATGTTGGGGTTTTTGTTTTGGGACTCAGTTAACTGATGATGAAATTGTTTTTCTTGTTGCCCTATTTAAAACTCTCTATTGCAAGATTCTTTTACCCCCACTCCTTCTTTGCTATATACCCTAAATGAAATCCTGGCTGCACTGAAGTCTTGGGGAGGTATTGCCTATGATTTTCATACAACTCTGTCTTTAAATTAGGCTCTGAGACTCTTTAGAGGCAGGAGTCTGTCGTTTTTTTTATGGAACCCTGATTCTAGCAATGGATTTCCATGCGAGTGGACCTGCTGCGCCCAGGCAGGGCTAATATACAGGCTTGGGGCCTTATTGTAGTTAACTGAAGTCCATTTAATTACTTTCATACTCATGGTTAAGCATGTGCATAAGTGTTCGCTCCGTGATAGAGGGTGTTAGTTTTTAGCACATGGCGTGACGCCGTGTTGATGAGGCCCAGTGAGGCTGCAGCTGTAATACAGATATTATTACAGACAGGTATGGGAGCAATTCATATTTATACATCAAGGGCCAGATAATACTAAGTATCTTACATTTACATGGTGCTTGCTTTTAGACCAAAGGCTGCACAAGTACTTGACAACATATGGTACGAAAACCCTGCAGGAAGTCGAGTTAGAGAGACAGGAAGATTACATATAGCTCTTGTTTTTAAGGAGCGGTATTGTCAACTGAAAACCTTATGTTGCATAACAGACACATTTATTGTCTACGAGGGACCAGGAATGTGGAGGTGTGGGAGGCTTTTCAATATCACCGTTGATGTATTCAGTGTCCCAGTTGTGCATTTTGAAAATGTTCCCCCCTTTGATTATTACAAATATATAGAAGTTTACTGTTCCAATTTTGCTTTGTAACTTTTCCATACTACTGAGCGGGCCTTTTCCTTTAGCTTTTATGGATGCCTGAAATCCGTGACATTCAAGTTTCACTTTTGTTTATAGGCTGTGACCTCTTTCTCTTTTTTCTCCTTGATACAGTGCTTGAAGTTTCAAATGCTGCAAGGCAATATTTGTTGGTTTAAAAACAACTGTTTTCATTGTGTTCCATTCTATGCATCCGAAGAAGTGAGCTGTAGCTCACGAAAGCTCATGCTAAAATAAATTTGTTAGTCTTTAAGGTGCCACAAGTACTCCTGTTTTTTTTGTTTTCATTGGATTGCTTTTTATTACGGAAACATTTCTACTGAGCTTTGGTTTAATACAAGCTTGGTTTTGCAACACATTTACATGATGGCCAAAGCTTGAATGTAACACTGTCTCTTTTACACACTGAGAGCTACAAATGCAGAATAGTTTAAAAAGAGAAACAGTGTAACCCTTTTACCAGTGAATTCTTATTTTTTGTACTCCAATAGCATTGCAGACGGCCCCCAAGTCACACACATAATGTATAAAGTCCCTGACCCCAAAGATCTAAGTAAAAGGGGAAAGAAAAGCCGTGGTGAAATGACTTGACCAAGGTCAGACAGCAGTTCTGTGCAGTGGCTGAGGCACTGTCTGGTATTGACCCGAGGTCTCTAGATTCTGGAGTGCAAGCGCCCTGTCTATCCCCCTGACTAACACTGGCTTTGTTCATTGGCGACACTTCTACTGCATGCAAAACCCACCCTGCAGATAGCTGTTATTGGAAACTTCCATGTTTGCCTGAGCAGTTTTTGTATGGACTTACACACCAGGGATTGTGAAGAAAGATGTGGTAAACCACACTGCATTTTAAATACCATGGCTGGATAATGTTGTAAGCTCAATAGTTGGGGAAACACTTGTAGCACTGAAAATGCCAGGAGTTGTTTGCCATCTGAATTCTTGTTACTTAGAAAAATTGTGCACTTGCAGCTGATTGTTGTCTAGTGGCCTTGCAAATTTCATGTTAAATGTGTTCAGGTTTCTGGACAAAGGGTTATGTGAAAGTGTTGTATTTTACAAGTCTGTGTTCAGTTAATGTTCTTCATATTGCTTGCATTCTATTTAAACTGTATGTTTCAGTTTTCAGCAACAAGTGAAAATACGGATAAGACATGTTAGACTATTTTTTTTCAGAGAAGTAATCACCTTTTGGAGGATTTAAAAAAAAGCGCATTGGTGTTCATGCTTAGACAGCAGTATGCGTAATATTAAGATCAAACCAAATACTTGCCAGGATAGACACGTGTATTGCACTTAAGAGGGAACTTCTGCATGTGAATAAAAACCTGTAGGGTGTTATCAATTATACTGTTGTGAATTGATTTAGTAACTCCACTGGAGTCAGTTTCACGGAATGTAGGTTTGGTTTGTATGTGAGAGCAGCATCAGGCCAGATGTACACAGACTCCCAAGGAGCAAAAATCCGCAACTTTCTCCATTTTGGCATATTGAGACCAATAGAGTGTGGCAAAGCATCAAATCTATGAGGGCATGGGACATCTTTCTTCTTTGCCCACTCCAATGGCTCTTATCCTGATCCTGTTGCACATACACCCCATACCGTAAGTTGAATACCACTGGATCTATGTTCATGCCTATGTCATACCCCTTCCTGATTCTGCCTCTCGAATGATCCTCGCGAAGGGCAGTATGTTCTCAACCTGTGGGCCGCTTTGCACGCCCAATCAGCATACGTCTGCGGCCACTATGTGGACATTCTCAGGGCCATTAGAGGATAGTATCATATATATATTATATGGATGTGGCCCACCATAACACACGGAGAGCTGCATATGCAGTCCACACATTGGTAAATAGGTTGTGATTGGCTGCTATGCTCTAGGGAGTATCGGTTGAGGGTTCATTGCACTGAAGCGGAGGGTCTTACTGTTATAAGAACTGCTCTGTACATGGGCCTTCCCATACATAAAAGCACTTCTCTCCTCTTGCAGGAGGAGGTGCTTACATAGCACCTATGCCCCCAGAGCAGTGGTCCCCAATGCGGTGCCCGTGGGCGCCAGGGCGCCCACCGGGGCATCTGTGTGCACCTGCCGAACAAGCAGGCACCAAAATGCGGCTGAAAAGCAGCAATGCCTACAAGCAGCTGCCGAAATGCTGCTGAGAAGCGGCAACATCACGAAGCGTTGCTGCCTCTTGATGACGCTGCTTCTTGGCGGCATTTTGGCGTTGCCGCTTTTCGGCGGCTTTTCGGCGGCTGCTTGTTCGGCAGCTATGGTCCTCTGCGGCTTTTCGGCGGCTAGTCGTCCGGCGCCCGCCACACTGAAAGGCTGGCGACCACTGCCCTAGAGTCTTCTCTCAGCTATGCTGGTGACAATCTAGAATTAAACCACTGAGGTATATGAAATTCCTCCTGATTTACACTAGTGTCACTGAAAGCAGAATCCAGCCATGTCTTTAAATATTATAAGGCTACAGCATACATTAAACTAAGCACCTACCAATATGGAAAATAAGACTTGTAACACTGAGACTTCAAAGGAA
The DNA here is from genome assembly GCF_020497125.1 of Mauremys mutica. Lineage (NCBI taxonomy): Eukaryota > Metazoa > Chordata > Testudines > Geoemydidae > Mauremys > Mauremys mutica. The sequence goes on from NC_059083.1 coordinate 38,153,897, forward strand.
AAGTATTAGAGCATGACCAAAGGGTGGTATTATTCTGATAATAGAAGCAGAAAAGCATTACCACTTTCCTCGTGCTCTGCTTTTCAGAGAAATACTTCTTGAAAGAACAAATAAATAGTCACCCAGCCATGCTGAGGAGAGAAGGGCAGTTCCCATGCAACAGCGTTCTCTTGTAAATACCTAGGCTGGTGCACATTTTGACTCGCTAAAGTAATTTGTTAATGACCAGTTATTTAATATCATTTTGACAGGGTAGGGAAAAAATTCTACTCTGAAAATGGAACGCTGGGATGCTTAAGGGATTTTGGATTAGTCAAGGTACAGTTGCTGTAGCTTTCCTAATTCAATGCAAGCCAGTACTGCAGTGTGCTTTAAACAAACCTACTGGTACATCCTACAATCAAGCATGTATTTCCAACCAGGTGACATAAAGTAGGCTTAGTCCTTATTGTTAATCATATGTTTGCTACAGCACTGTAATGAGGAGAACTGCTGTAAGGTTTGCTGTGCACTTACAAGTCTAATTTGTTATGTAATATGAATGCATTTCAGAGATACAAGCACTGAGAGTGGGTTACACACACACACACTTAAGAATTAGCACTGCTGTATTCTGCCAGTGATCACAACGAGTAGGCTTTTGTTAAAAGCCAGAGAAAAGACACGTTTTTAATAGTAATTCTTGAATTTTTTATTTAAATAACTCTGCTTTAGAGCTACCTTGAGAGATTATCTTTGATGTACACCTCTACTCCGATATAACACTGTCCTCAGGAGCCAAAAAATCTTACTGTGTTATAGGTGAAACCGCGTTATATCGAACTTGCTTTGATCCCCCAGAGTGCGCAGCCCCACCCCCCCGGAGCGCTGCTTTACCACGTTATATCCGAACTCGTGTTATATCGGGTCGCGTTATATCCGGGTAGAAGTGTAGCTATAGTGGCATTGTGTTGTCATATGATCAAATGCAAAATCTACTTGAGAAAAACCTCAACATGTAGATCCTGCAAATACAATCCAATGCCGCTTCCATTTTATATATTGTTGGAGGTACAGCTTGAAATTAGGGAGGTTAATTACCCAGCTGCTGGGCAAGACTGGCTATTTTCTATGTAGATTTTCTCTCTCTCTCTCCATGCTAGATTCAGTCTATGCTGTTAAAATGTAAAACTAGTAAGCAATTAAAAAAATTAATCATGTTTAAATTCATTGCACTCTTAAACAATAATAGAATACCATTTATTTAAATATTTTTGGATGTTTTCTACATTTTCAAATATATTGATTTCAATTACAACACAGAATACAAAGTGTACAGTGCTCACTTTATATTTATTTTTTATTACAAGTATTTGCACTGTAAAAAAAGAAAAGAAATAGTATTTTTCAATTCACCTAATACAAGTACTGTAGTGCAATCTCTTTATCATGAATGTTGAACTTACAAATGTAGAATTATGTTCCAAAAATTGCATTAAAAATAAAACAATGTAAAGTCCTGCTTCTTGTTTAGCCACTCGCTCAGACAGATAAGTTTGCTAGGAGAAAATGCTGCCTGCTTCTTGTTTACAACCTCACCTGAAAGTGAAAACAGGTGTGTTCTCATGGCACTGTTGTAGCCGGCGTCGCAAGATATTTATGTGCCAGATGCACTAAAGATTCATATGTCCCTTCATGCTTCAGCCACCATTCCATGGGGCATGCATCCATGCTGATGATGGGTTCTGCTTGATAACAATCCAAAGCAGTGCAGACCGACGCATGTTCATTTTCATTATCGGAGTCAGATGCCACCAGCAGAAGGTTGATTTTCTTTTTTTGGTGGTTCGGGTTCTGTAGTTTCTGCATCAGAGTGTGCTCTTTTAAGACTTCTGAAAGCATGCTCACCTTGTCCCTCTCAGATTTTGGAAGGCACTTCAGATTCTTAAACCTTGGGTCAAGTGATTTCTATCTTTAGAAATCTCACATTGGTACCTTCTTTGCATTTTTGTCAGATCTGTAGTGAAAGTGTTCTTAAAATGAACATGTGCTGGGTCATCATCTGAGACTGCCATATCATGAAATATATGGCAGAATGCAAGTAAAACAGAGCAGGGGACATACAAGTCTCCCCCAAAGAGTTCAGTTATAAATTTAATTAACACATTTTTTTTAACGAGCGTCATCAGCATGGAAGCCTGTCCTGTGGAATGGTGGTTAAAGCATGATGTTTAGCATATCTGGCATGTAAATACCTTGCAATGCCAGCTACAAAAGTACCAGGCAAATGCATGTTCTCACTTTCTGGTGACATAGTAAATAAGAAGAGGGCAGCATTATCTCCTGTAAATGTAAACAAACTTGTTTGTCTTAGCGATTGGCTGAACAAGAAGTAGGACTGAGTGGACTTGTAGGCTCTGAAGTTTTACATTGTTTTGTTTTTAGTGCAGTTATGTAACAAAAAAACTACATGGAGAATTTCCAGTTGGATGCTAGAAGAAGCTAACATGGTCTCAAGGCGTCATTGTCATCTGCAGTTTAGCACAACCCATTGATAACCTGCAGAAAGCCTTTCAGGCTAACAAAGCGGACACACATTTAATTCCCTTACAATGTCCATTGACGTAAAATGATTTCATTATTCCTTGTGCAATCAGCAATGCCACGTTTCCCATTAATGGCATCTGATTCCAAAGCCAAACATTAATGAGCACGTTAGAAACTTGGATTTTTACTTTGTAAGGTAGGCTAGCTTCATCAGACTATTTTAACTTTGTTCATTTATGCAGGAACTACAAATGAAATCATAGCAGTGTTTAAACTGCAATTCATTTTGAGAGACGTATGTTCTGAGGCCTCGATACCTGCAGATGTTGCTAATAAATACCCATTTGTGTGTGGCAACATAGCTAACTCAGTCCAGGGTGTGAGTAAGGAGATAATAGGAGTGGCAGACACAATTGCTGGTCGTATAGAATTTGGATTTATAAGAGCAGCGTGACTATAAAAAAAAAGTCTGTATAATACATCTCAATTACTTGCCATTCAAAACGTAATTAAAGGGCCTCACTTGAAGGGAAAGAGAGCGTTTCCCTGTGATTATAAATGAGTGCGATTAAAAACAAAAATATCAAGAGTCCTTCCTACCTCCTGATTTTTAGTTTAGTTCTGCAGCACTCTCTGCCTCCTAATGAGTGACGGCAATTAAATACACAAACAAAATACTTATCCAAAATACCTGTGAGACAGCATGGTCTAATGGATAGGGCACTGGGCTGGGAATCAGGATATCATATTTCAGTATTATTTACATGATTATGCTTTCTAACCACCATACTAATTTATCTTGAATATTCCTTTTGCTTTAGCAGTACAACTTTGGATGGTGTTTTGGACTCAATATGACAGTACGATTAAATACATGCTGCTCTGTATGCATATTGTAGTCCTAATAGGATGCCATGTTAATCATCTATAATTACTATTCTATTGCTGCCTTTTTGGTGTCTAAGACATGGTTCTATTTCCTTAGTTAAGTATGTCTGTTCCAGCTACATATCTCAGCCCATCACCACACGTTCATTTGTTCCTTGCTTTGGCTACTTTGCCATAAAAGAACTGGTGGGTTTTGGAATACTAACTTATCAAAAATTCTGAAAATTTCTGTTTATTTATGCACCAAGCCACAAATAGCTTATTTATTTTTATGATTTATATTCACCAATAATATTCTTCATAATTTCCCAGCCCTGGAAACCCACCGTTATTTGTCTTCTGTTGCTGTGACACCTACTGCTGCATATTTTCTCCACTCCCTCTGGGTTGTTCTGAGTATCAGCAATCACTGGGTTGTTGTGGATTTTATTTTTTGCAACGAGGAAGTGGAAACACACAAATCATTTTCTTTCCAGTTTCTGCTGCAGCTCCATGTATCACAGTGAAATGACCCTTCCTGACACAATCCAGACAGCCTTTTGAACATATGATTTTTTTTCCTATTCCACTTCTGTTGTTCTGATTTTAAAAAAAAAAGCGTACACAAACGGCTTTCTTAATGTTTGCATGTTATTAATAGATTTCAGGATCTCTGTAACAAAATATTGTTGTTTTCATTGTTTACATATCAAGTGACTAAATGCTCACTTGAAGAACATATTTTACCTAATTAAACCATATGACAACCAGTAGTTCATGCTAGCTAATCTCTGCAACAGCTATGAGTTTAGAGCTATTTCAGTCAGAAAATCTGATGACAAGATGATGGACAAAATAGCCTCTACTTATTGTTTCCTCTTTCCAATAGTCTATTCCACGATTGGGAAATATTACAGTATCCTACAGTAAAGGCAGCAACTCTGCATTTTATGTCAACGTTGCTCCTGGGAACTATCATGCTGTAGAAAGCTTCAGTACAGTTGTTATAGGCGCTTCCTTGTTAGAACTTGCTTGGGTTCCAAGCACTGAATCAGAATTCAATGGAGGCAACTCAAAGACTGGCTAAATACATAATCCGGTGGAAAGAATACTCGAACGTGGAGGAAGGGATCCCAAGGAATGAAAGGGTAAGTGGCAAGGGGCAGATTTTGACATCGCTATTCAGTGGGACTACGAGTGGTATCAATGTGAGGAAGAGTGGCAGAAGTTGGCCCTCCAGGAAATCCTGGTCCCACTGAAATCACTATTGAAATTCTTTTACATTTCAGTGGGAATCGTGATTTGACCTGAGGATTCTACCACATTCCAGCTGGTCAGCAGGGCAAACTCTTCCTCCTTCCCGCCACATAAATGTAAGATCCCGTCACTGCAAATGGCACTTCCAAATAACCACAACCCTAAGGTTTCAGAGTAGCAGCCGTGTTAGTCTGTATCCGCAAAAAGAACAGGAGTACTTGTGGCGCCTTAGAGACTAACAAATGTATTTGAGCATAAGCTTTCGTGGGCTACAGCCCACTTCTTCGGATGAAGTGGGCTGTAACCCCAAGACAACTCTAGAAATAGCTGCCTGATGCCAAGAGAGGCTTTTGGTTTGACCTATCTCAGAGGAGGAGGGTCAAACATTTCTAGTAAGGGCCAGACTGTGATATCCTTATTCCCCTTGACTAGTTCCATTGATAGGGCTGCTTAACATAAGAGTATGGCAATCAAGCACTGTTCTTGTCTCCTTTGAATCTACAGTACAGTTGCAGTGCCATATATAATGCAACAGATTAAGTGAAATGTAGACCACAGGGCTGGAAGGGACCCCCTAGCTCAGAGAGGCCAGTCTCATACTGTTGCAGGCAATCCCACCATATAATCCTATTCCCAAATGTAGCTGTGCCCAATCCACAGAGGATATGTGCCTGTCATAGCTCCAGCAAGCAAGCTGTGGCTCTGTAGCTCAGGCTGTATGTGTTTAACTCTGGAAGTCTCTAGTTCAATCCCTGGTATATCAGCCAAGGCGGCAGCTGTCAGACAAGCAGAGACGTATTTGACTACTTACTCCAGCAGCGGGCTTGCTGACAGCCCTCTCCCATTGTGCAGCGTCAGGTTGGTTTGCTGGGCCAGCCCATTCAAATGCAGTGAGAGTGGCTGAAATACAGTTTGTACCCTGTAAAATTTTGTTTCGTGGTAGTTTAATTTTTCACACCCTGCTATTGCAGGCTACATGCAGCCTTAATAATGATTGCCAAGTAACAATGCATTTACTTGCCACATGACGCCTCTACTGAACTGGATTGTGTCTCTGCAGAGGGTAGTAACTTTATAGGCCAATTTCACATTAAGGAGAGTAGCATTTAGTGAATGGCAGCATAATTGCTGAACAGCACCTTGGAGAAGACAGCTCAGCAGTGCTGGGGTGGGAGAGAACATGATGCTGACGAAAGCACCGTGGAAAACTAGAGAATCAACTCAGCAATTTGCCGTGGGCCATGGACATTTGGATTCTGGACTTAAACCCTTCTTTAAATGCACACAGAGCAACTTTAAGTAAATACAGATGCGTCCATGGTTCAGTAAATTAAGGTTTGTCTGTAGAAGCAGCAGCAGCTGGAAGAATTTTGTAGAACATATGCAGAGGCATCTCTCGTTCGGTATAAAAGGGGAATCTCAGGAAACAAATGGCGCTGCTGAATGGCTTATTGATTTGACTGGACTCCTTGAGTCAGGAGAACACCAAGGCTGTTAGTGTGTCAGTGAGAATGCTCTGTGGGGGAAATCCTGCACTGGCCCAGAAGCCAGTTGGAGAATCTAATATCTCTTCTCCATCTCTGAATATTACAGAGTCTTAAATATATCCATATAAACTTGTGGGTGTTAGGGAGAAGAGGAGTGATCCCATTTCAGTGCATCTCCCTGCACTTTCTGCCTAATTTTGGCAGATACTTGGGTCATTTCCAGCCCCTCCTATGTGTCAGTGGGAGTTCTGCCAGAGTAAGCACTGCAGGATTCGCCCAATATTATCATCATTTCCTTGGCTGTAGCTTGCCATAGGTCTGGGTCGTGGTTGCCTTATGGCTCCCTTCATTTCACAGTACTTTGGTGTAAGTTCAGACTGTGGTCTTGAGCTCATGAGTTTCTGGCTGGGTGCAGCATTTGCTGTGGCCTGTCTTGAGTGTGAGACTCTGCTCTGAAGAACTAATCACAGGTTCCTTCCATCACTTTGCACTAAGCAGGAATGCCGGGGGAGCTGAGGGAGTGTGTCTGGGCCAGCGCGCTGGGAGAGGCTGATAAAAACTAAGGTGCTGAGAACTTTCTGCAAGGAAAGAGTATTTGCTCCTGCTTTTAATCGTTTCAACACTAGTAAAAGATTTCATTGTACCTGCATAACGTTGTATGGACAGCACCTTGCACAGTGGCGCTACCACCGTAGAAACAGTAATAGCTGTTGGGGTGCTTTCAGAAGGAATTCTCACTGGTGCCTTAAATCGACATTTTGAGTGAGCAGATCTGAAAGCCCCCTTTTAAAAAAATGCAGAACTACACTGAGAAGAGCAGTTATGTTTTTCTTCACTGAGAAAGACCCAAGACTTCTTAAGGAAGTAGATGTCAGGCAAATTGTGAGTAACTATATTCCTATTCCTGTGAACTCCATGAGCTGGTATATAACTGGTCACCCGCAGGTAGGGCTCATTGGTTGGTTGCTTTTCCTCATAGTTTTTCTCTCCTGCCATTTTCTGGTTTGGAGTTTTATATTCTCAAACCTCAGAAGTGGTTAAGAATGGCCCAGGTGTGTGTTAAAGCCGCTCCCAGCAATGCTTGCTGTTAAACTGAGCGTAGCTGGTGCTGATTTTATCTGGGGAAAAAATGGGGGGTCTTACTGGCAAAATGGTCCTCCGTCCCTTACTTTTCATCATCTTTCTCTTCCATCTCAGAATTTTCAGCTCGGATGATAAAGGGAGAGTATCTCTGAACGATTAGAGCCTGCACATACGGACAAATCCTGTTATTTGTGAGTGGGGTTTCCTGGAGAAAGGCACATGGAGGAACATGTGGTAAAAGATTGCTGAGACTGAGAGCTAGAGCTGTGTGTGCAACATTCAGAGAGTAACCAGGTATCCAGCGCTTCCCAGTCTGGTTTTAGGGGAGAGTCCCAGGACCAGATCCTTGGCTCAACTAAGGCCACTTTGCACTGCCAGAGAAGTGCCAAGTGACCTTAAAGCTGCCCTGGTCTGTTTAAAGCTGGCATGGCTGCCATGGGTCTCAAGTAGGAGTGGAGCAGACCGTAGCTCTTTGGTGGCTGGGTGACCAGTGAGTAGAGGAAAGGCTCCAGATCTTCAGGATGGCAATCTCGCTGGAAAACACAACAATCTGTTTGAAAGCGAAGAATCAGATAGCGAGTCAGGAGGCATCTGGAAGGAGCTGGATACATTGTGAGGATTGGCAGCTTGATCTTTATTAATTCGAACTGATAAATCCTTTTAATCCACACAGTTTTGTTCTTCTCATTGGATAATTACTAGTGCTGAAAATTTCCTTGGAGGAAAATTGCACTCTGAAAGGGTGATGCCTTTTCACTTCCAACTTACGTCTCTGTGGCCCGTTCAAAGCTCTTGCGTCCAGTTTGCTAGATTTACTGGAAAGGGGATGTTTCATTTGCTCCCAGCCAGATGGTCTAACATGCCTAGTTTAGAGCATGAAACTGGTTTGCGTGGGTTGTTGCCAGCAGCCATCATATAAAAAAAAATCTAAACTTGCTTTCTGTCTGCTCCTGGCAACTATGTGTGAAGCAGATATGGTGTCTGTCATAAATTCTGCATGTCAAAGGGCTGGAATATGAAAACCACCTCTTGGGGCTAAAGAGATGGATGTGGCCAGATTGTCATTCATGAATGACAAATTGATATTAAATTCTCTCATAGGAAGTACCAACTTTAGAAAGGAAATAATACTCCTTGTCACCTGAAAAAAACCATGGGTGATAAAATAACTGAGCTTTGCCCTCAGTGAAGTCAACGGCAGTTTTGTCAGTCTAAACGAATCATGTTCTGATCCATAAAGCCAATGCCCTCCCCCAAATCCCTCTACTGTGATGCCTTTAAGAAATCAGCTAATTGGTGATGGCTGGGCTAGGTGGGTACCTGCTTGAAATGAGCTTTATGCAGGTATGGTAAATGATTTAAGTTCTCCCTGATTTTAGGCAGAGTCACACAGATAATCTTAGTAGAAAGTAAAATCTTGGTGAAAAATCTTCAGTCCAAAGTATTGGGAACAAACATGTTTTCCTTCCTTCAAAACCAGATCCAGGAGACTTCTCTTCCTTCCGATATATTTTTGTCATTGAACAAACATAGTAATTATAACCATTGCAATGGGTATCCCATTGGTCACAGGTCTATTTCAGTCCCTCCATGGTCCTCCGAGGATGTACCAGGACACCTGCAGATTGTGTTCTGCAGAGACGTTGTGTTTAACCCTGATGGCTCATGCTCCGTGCAGAGGAATCCTGTTCTGTTGCCTCACTCCAAGTACCAAGGAACAGCTGGTACTGCTTAGTGATCTTCCATGTCAGCAGTTCCTTTGGGGCAGTCAAATTGATTTTCTGCACATTGGCACACGTGAATCCAGATTGCATCGCGCATTTCATTGCCTAAGGGTGTACAGTACTACCAGGAGTAGAGGACGGAGGAACCAAACAGTAACAGCATATAGAGTATCAGAACTGATGACAGCCTCAGGGGAATCAGTTTGAACAGACTGTACTAGTGCAGATCACCAGCTCTGTTTCATGATCTCAAACAGTTTGTTGGCCCTATATGGGCTGCCCCATGTTGCTAGATATTATTCAAAGGGCTGCCTGTGCACATTATTCGGGTCTCACAGTATGCTTGCCCATCACTATATGTTGGTGTTTAGTGATCCACTTCTCTTCCTCCCCCTCCCATGTAGACACTGTGATATTGCACTCCATTGATCCAGAGTCTGGAAGACAGCTGGAAAAGCCTCCTTCCAGCCATCACATTTGCTTTCAGCACACAGCCAATGTTCCCTACAAACAGAATAACACACGTGAGTCTATTAAACGTGATGGCAAATATAAAAGAGGGAGTTGAGAATTAAATTGGCCATTTTGTGTAAATGGTGACAAGAAATATGAATCCTTTCCTATGGAGAAATGCCAATAGCCCCTCTGCTGTGTACTCTGGTTACCCAGCAGTGAACCCACACGGAGATCAAGCCAGAAAGCCCACTATACCCAGAAATTAACAATACACAAAGAAAAACAAAGAAAAGAAGGACACTGAGTTGTTATATAGTCTTCTTCTCTTTCAGTCTCAGGAGGTCAGTTGGCTGGAGCCCACAATAAACATAATGAGTTCGACTTATTCCTTCGAATTATGCAACCCCACCAGTCTAGCTGAGTATAAGTGACTGGTAGAGCTGAGGGCAGAAGTTGGCCCATTGGTCTCTGAGCACCTCTTAGGGGGTACTGCCATTTTCTTTTCCAGCCCAGTTTAGTTCGTCCCTACTCAGAGGGTCTGCAACTCCCTTGCTGGTATTTCTTTGGGCTAACTGTATCTCAGTGTGTTGTGGTAGGTGGCTAAGGTTGATTGAAACTGGCACGGTCAGTTCTTTCTACCACCTAGATATAGTAATTGTACAGCAAATTAGCTCCTTTGTAGAGGTAAATGTGTAGCTTTGGAGGAGTATTTACACAACATTTCAGGTGGAAGCCCGGCTTGACAGAGTTGACTTGGGTAGAATAATGTGACAATAAATTACCTCTGGGATTATTACAGCAGCCTGCTGCTTTTCACCCCTCTTTATTAATGCCACTGGCTTTTTAGCAATATATGTTGTTCAATGGCACATCTCTTAATTCAGAGCTTCCGTTGTTTGCATTTTTTTAGAAGATGCCACTCTGTTTTCTAGCCTCATTGCCCTGGATTCCCAGGGGGTCGGGAGGAGGAGAAGGATTTTAGACTGACCTCTCACCATAGGGCATTTTCTGTAGTGTCTGGTTTTGGATGCCAAGGGGATAGGTTTCACATTCTGCCTTACTTCTGTGGTTCTTACGAAATCATTTGGCCTAATTTGCCTCTCGCTTACCCTGAGGTAACTCTATTCATTGGTGTGAGGTGAAAACCAGGCCCATTATCCATGCTGTGGTAGGTCCAGTCCATCTGACCTTCGACCTCTCTAGCCCATGGAAGCAATTCCATGGGTGGCTTCCCCGGAGGCTATTCTTGGTCCTGAAGCATAAATCTCCTCAGCCAGGCGGTTGCAGGCTACCCAGTTAAGCATTCCAGGAAGCTCCAAATGCAGAGTCAGAGTCACGGCAGCTCTGGGGCAAAACCAGCTCTAGATTTTGAGAAACCCTGTGTGAGATATTTGGGGTCCCAGTGAGACCTCTGTCAGTCGTGTAGCGCATTTTGTGGCTAGGGCAGGGAAACTTGGCAGTTGTCGTTAGTGGTTTGAGCAGGAAGAGTGCTAGCAGCTAGTAGGAGTTGGGGACGGGGGTGCTGGGCCCTCAAGTTCATCTCAAAAGTTGGGGGAGGGAGTGGCAGCTGACCAAGCACATGTGCTAGGCGGACTTTGGTCTTGGGAATGAGGTAAGGGAAGAGTCAGAGTGCACTGCAGGCCATAACTAATGGGCAGTAAATGTCCTGTATAATATTCCCATTCCTCTGCTGGCACTGACGCCCGGCAAAGAGCAGAATAGAGCAGAGAATCAGAAATCAGGTCTTAGAGATTGATTTTAAGAGAGACTGAGCACTTGCAACTCCTGCTGATTTCAGTGGGAGAGAGGAGTGTTCAGCATGTCTGAAAATTAGGCCTTAACTAGTGTGTGCCTCAGTTTCCCCATCTGTTAAATGGGGATAATAATATTCCATTTACCTGTTTCCGAGAGGTATTATGAAGTGCAGAGTGTTTGAGAAGCATAATCCAATCCTCAGAGAGCAGGTGTTGGAGCAATGGGAGGTATTACTATAATTACAGAAACTCCCTTAAACTTCCAATTCTTTATTTACTCTCCCACTCTTGCTATAGATAGAAACTTTTGCCTTTTATGTGCAGCCTTTTGCTCCTTGTGCCTGATTCAGTTCAGCTGCAGCAGCACTGTCATCAATAACAGCCATTATGTGTTGTCACCAACACTGATGTGTGGCTTCACTGACTGAATCGGGCAGATGGAGCAGGCTAAGAGTAAAGGGAAGGAAAATCTCTCTGCAAACAAATATTTTGATAGTCAACAGTAAAAACAAAGGAAGTACGGGGAGATACGTATACCAAGAACAATCACTTTAGCATAGATACAGTATTTTTTTTAAAACAACGTTGCCAGAATGCAGGGACTGCCCTTTAAAGAGAAGCTGCCACGCTGGAATGGAAATTAATTTAAGATCAGAATATGAGTTCAGTGCCCCCAGTAAGCAGATTCTGTTGGCAGTTCAGCACAGGAATGAGTTTTAACTAACCTTTTAAAAATCCATTCTTCCCCATGGATTTCATGGAGTTCTTGATACCAGTGATGCAGTTGCAAACCAGGGAATGCTAAGGGATTTCAAGAGGGGGAAAATGCATACAAAGATAAATTTAAACTGAATTCCCTCCAGACCCAGTTAGTGCTTTTGGCGCATTTCTGGCTTAGTTCAGTTTTCACTGTAGCGTTGGTTTTGCAACTGACCTTTTAAATCCCAGTGTCTTGATATGAATTGCCAGGACCGGCAATTCATTACTAAATTTGTAGTTTACCTGCAAATACGTTTTGTCTAGTCTGGAATTTGTCTTTTCCCCAGATTATAGGAGCACTTAATATCCACAAAGATTAGGCCCTGAACCTGCAATGGGATCTGTGTAGGGTGGACACTATGCCTGAGCGTAGTCATAGAATCATAGACTTTAAGGTCAGAAGGGACCATTATGATCATCTAGTCTGACCTCCTGCACAATGCAGGCCACAGAATCTCACCCACCCACTCTTGTATCAAACCTGTGTCTGAGCCATTGAAGTCCTCAAATCATGGTTTAAAGACTTCAAGGTGCAGAGAACCTTCCAGCAAGTGACCCGTGCCCAAGGCTGCAGAGGAAGGCGAAAAACCCCCAGGGCTTCTGCCAATCTGCCCTGGAGGAAAATTCCTTCCCGACCCCAAATATGGTGATCAGCTAAACCCTGAGCATGTGGGCAAGACTCACCAGCCAGATATCCAGGAAAGAATTCTATGTAGTAACTCAGATCCCACCCCAACTAACATCCCATCACAAGCCATTGGGCATATTTACCGCTAGTAGTCCCATTGGTGTCTGTGGAATTTCATTCAGCAAGGGACCACCCACAAGGACCTAGTTAGACATCCAGTGCCTTAGGTAGGAAGGATGCTCTTATTATTAAAATATAAGAAAGGGAGTCGACAGGTTTTATTCCTGGTTCTGCCATAGACTTTCTTCCGTAATGTGAATCCGTAATGTGTGCATTGGTGTGGGTTGTTTTTTTAAGCCTTTAGGGGTTATACTTACCAGTTTTCCTTTTCAACCATGAAGGATAAAAACTTCTTTTTAAAATAAAAACTGAGATTTTCACGTAATCACAGGACTCGGGGAGCTGGGCTTCAAGAAACACACCAAATATTATTTAACAGGCAAACCTCACTGATGTGAGCAGGCTCCCAACAAAATTACCACAGCTGCATCCTGCGTGACTCTCTGTGTTTGTCAATAGCCTTTATCTACTTCAAAGAGGTGATTGTGAAGAAAAATTAATGAATATTTGTAAAGCTTGTGTAATCCTCTGATAGTAACTGCTATAGAGGGGCAAATTATGTTGCTATTATAATTTTGAAATATTCATATGACTCTAGTGCTCAAAGGCCCCGATCAGGATCAAGGCACCATGTGCTGAGTGTTGTACAAACACAGAGAAAGAGACAGTGCCCACAGGCACATGTAACTTAACCTTATAGCAGCCCCGTGAGTAGGAACGTAAATACTCTGATCCCCATTTCACTGGGGTAACTGAGGCAGAGGTTTCGATGGCTTGGTCAAGTCCACAGGGGGAATCATTGACAAGAAGTAACATTTAAAATGTGCCAGATTTTTAAAAGTATTTAAGCACCTACAGATGAAAGTAGTTGCCTCGTGGGATTTTCAGAAGTGGCTCTGTATCTAGCTGCATCTTTGGCTACCTAAATACCTTAACAAATTTGACCCTTAATGATGTGAGAGTCTTCGGGCTTGTCTAGACAAACAGGACATAAACCGACAGCGTCCCAGCCCGCCGCACGGTAGCCGTCCGCGTGGACCCTGCTGCCATGCACTAATGCGTGTTGACCTACTTCCCTTTCAAAGTGGAGTAGAATCAAAACCCACTAGGGAACTTTTAGTGCAGGCTCCATACGGACAGTGTGCGGCAGGCTGGGACGCTGTAGATTTCCATCCCCGCTGGCCATGTACCAAGAGGTTGTTTAGACGAGCCCTAACTCTGCTTTTTAAAAGCGACTTGGGCACTTACAAACTTAAGTCAGTGGAACTTAGGCTCCTGTGGGCCCAAGTCACTTTTTAAAAGGGGACTTAGGCTCCCAAATAATTTAAGTGCCTTTGAAGATGTTACCCCTGGCCTAGATTTGAGCCCAGGAGTTTCTAGTTTGGCCACTGGACTGTACCTCTCTGAACTGTTCAAACACAGCTATTTTCCCCCTGGTAGTTGAGGCTGGTTGTGCTTTCTGCTATTAATGAAAGAGCTATAGCTCCCTTTAGGTGAGTGTTCAGTGATATTTATTGCCTAGCGTATCAGAGACTTTATAACGAGCTGCTGTGATTCCCAGGAAGGTTTGTGAAATCACTGTTAAATGGGTCACTATGCATCAGACAACATAAACAAGTTCAGTGCTGCTTCTTGGAAGTGGTAAGAAAAAAAGGCTTATCATGATGCCTATCCGTGTGTGAACGGCTATTTGAAAGAGACCCCATGCACAACTCCTAAATGTTCAGATCTATTCAACGAATATTTTTTTAAAACTCACCAGTCTTTTAGTGCTGGACTAATAGATTTAGGTCACAGCCTGTCAATTAACGTGACTCAGCTGTGTGAATAAATGAGCACACTTGATTGTGGTTTGAATTTACACTTCCAAACGGCTTAAGAGGTAATGAATATTCACGGTCTCCCACATGCTAGGAGATCTGAAATGGAGGCTTAGCTTCCCGCAGACCTGGATCTGTCTCTGCACGCATTGTTACAGCAGTGCCGTCTCCGGATGCTGGAGGATGGTAATAATCTTTTTTTTGAAATGTCACTAGTGGGAATGCAAAAGAGTGTAACTGCTGCCTTTGAAAGCCAGGTAGGGTTGCCATGCATCTGGTTTTCGACCGCAATGCCTGGTCAAAAAGGGACCCTGGCAGCTCCGGTCGGCAGTGCAGTGGGGGCTTGGCACTAAGGCAGGCTCCCTGCCTCCCCTAGCTCCATGCAGCTCCCAGAAGCGGCCACCAGGGTCCCTGCAGCCCCTAGACACATGGGCAGCCATGGAGGCTCCGCGTGCTGCTACTGCCCCGCGGGCCAGCTCTGCAGCTCCCATTGGCCGGGAACTACGACAAATGGGAGCTGTGGGGGTGGTGCCTGCGGACACGAAGGCAGCGCATGGAGCCTCTCTGGCCATCCATGTGTCTAGGGGTTGCAGGGACCTGGCGGCTGCTTCCTGGGAGCGGCAGTAAGTGCCGCTGAGATCCTGCACCCCGAACCCTCTCCCACACCCCAACCCAGAGTCCCCTCCCGTACTCAAACTCCCTCCCGGAGCCTGCACCCTCCCCAACACCCTGCCCCAGCCCCTTCCTGCACCCCAAACCCCTTAACCCTGGCCCTCCCTAGAGTCCTCACCCCCCTGCACCCCAACTCCCTGCCCCAGTCCAGTGAAGGTGAGTGAGGGTGGGGGACAGCGAGCGAAGGAGGGAGGGGTGATGGAGCGAGTGGGGGTGGGGCCTCAGGGAAGGGGTGGGGCAGGGACGGGGCAAGAGTGTTTGATTTTGTGTGATTAGAAAGCTGGCAACCCTAAAGCGAGGTTACATCCTGCTGAATTAATGCTGTAGGACAAATTCTCCTCTCAGCACCACTCAGTTTGACTTTAAATGGCGTTGCAGGGTGTAACAGAGAGGAATTTGATCCTGTATTTTGCAGACGTTTAGGGGTGAAATTCAGTCCGTGGGCAGAGGCAACACAGGAGCAATCTACTGTTTAACAGGGCAGCTGCTGCTCAGCTCTTTCTGAAAACCAGACCTCACTAAGGTGTCTCAAGCTGGGTGCCCAAGATGACTCATGGCTTTTGAAAATCTGGTATGGTATAAACACTGTTCATAGTCCTTTGGGGGTGATCAGGATCGTAAGCTCGTTGGGCGGGGAATGTTTTTTTGTTCTGTTTGTTCAAGCATCTTGCACAATGAGGTTCTCCTTTGTGACTGGGGCCTGTAAGCATTACCACAAAACAAACAATAAATCTTATTAATATCTTGCTTCTGGACACATCCCTTTGACCCCTCTACACCTCATGCTTCTGTTTCCCGTTCTTCCTAAGCAAACTCAGATAACTAATTTACTATAAAATTCATATCTGAACAAATCTTCCTGCTCATGAAATCACATTGACTGAGTGACGCTAGCATGTGGCAAGGGACTGCTATGTATATTTTGCACTTTCCATCAAAGCTTAGTCTTTGGGGTTTTTTTAGAAGAAATTGCCTTAAAAGGCCAATTCTGGCTCCCTGTGCGGTGGTTTTCAGATCTGGAAATCTGTGCTCTCACTAGAACCCACTGATGGAATATTTATAGGCTAAATTCATCCCGCATAGCAATGGGCGCAACTCAGCTGGCTTCAGATGATCAAATACGTTTCACTTTGACCGAGCCTTGTCAACATGGGGTGAAGTCCAATGAGAGTTTTGCCATTGATTTCTACCGGGCCTGGATTTCAGTCATCTTCTTTACTGGCATACAGATACCTGAACTTAGAAAAGCTGACAATGGATTTGTTGGAGGGGGGTTTGTTTTGTGTTTTAGTTTTTTGCTTGAAGCAAAGGGACTCCTTGCCAGAGCTCCTTGGCCAATCATCTTGAAAGATCTGACATCAAGGTTGCTGGACAAGAGGAAGGGACTTGGCTCCATTAGGGAACTCTTAAATGAGAAGGCAAAAAGACTAGAACACCCAGGCAAATTTCTCCTTGGTGAGCTGCTTTCGGTGCCTTGCACATGCTGGGCCTGAGTTCCAGCTGATGATAAAGTCAGAGGTGACCGGGATAAACCAGAATGTATCTGGGTGAGCTGTAAAGGTATCGAGTTGCAGTGACAGGCTCAATACGTGACCCTCAGAAAGCTGCTGCTGATCCACATTTCCTAGTCTGGAAAAAAAAAAGAGAAGTACCTGATTTGTTATCAAAGCTGAACAGATGATTAATGCGCAGACAGCTGTTTCAGACGTTTCACCAATATGTCCGTGCTGTAATCCCAGAAACCCTGATGCCAGAGAGCAGTTTATGGAGCCCTGTTTCTTTGTGCTGAAATCAGTTATAAAAAAAAATGTGGCAAGATAGTTTCTAAAGGGGGATGGGGAGAAGAGCTCATTTACAACAGCACATTTCACCGAAATCAGATGCTGCATGCAAAACTGTACCTGCTTCATACAAGTATCACCAGCCATTGATGGATAATTTGGACGATGGTCAGAATGTGTCCAGTTGAAAAAGGCAATGAATGGGGAAAATGTTCCGCAAGACACTTGAGCACATGCTTAAATCCCATTGAAGTCAGTGGGACCAAGGCACATGCTTAAAGATAAACATGTGTAAGTTCTTTGCTAAACAGGGATGGCCTTAAATGTTTATAGCTAAACACGCTCTTAAGTGCTTTGCTGAGCTGGAGTCTTAACCCTCATGGAAAAGACCTATATGATTAAGTAGCATCCTGTATGGTTTTAATAGGGTTCTATAGAAAATACTTTAAAACCCTATAGAATTTAATAGAAAATTGTAACTTTTCACTATTTTAACCACCGTACAGAATTCCACAGAAGGAATAGACTTCTTTATTAAATTCTATAAGCTGGTGCATAAAAAAAACTTACCATTTCTGTTCAGTGCCATAGTACTTTTCCGTAAGGGAGGTTAATTTATTACTTGATTCAATTTTGTTATCTGTAAGAAGAGGAAAGCAATAGAAGGAGGTTATGAAATCATCTTCGTTAAAGAGGTTCAGGACTAGACTAGATGCTGTCTGTCAGGGATGGTGTAGAGATTATATCAGTCTTCTCGTGATGTAGCAGAGGAGACTAAATAACCCAGAAATAATTGTTTCTAGGGGTGATTCTAGGAATAAGCCAGGCTAGGAAATAGAGTAAGGAGAACCAGAAACTGCTGTCCCTGGGAACATGGGATTTGATGCTGCAAAGTGCTGATCGCTCTAGTCCTGAGCCAGCAAGCCACTTAACAGTAAGCGCATGAGTAGCTCCACTGCCTTGACCGGGACTTCTCATCGTCCTGATGTCAGAAACTCATCCCCGTTCAGCAGATCACTTAAGCACATGCTTAACTTTGAGCAGATGCTTGCGTGCTTTGCTGGATTGGGGCCACCTTGGAGGACTGAGCCTTTAAAGCACAGAACAACGTTGGGAAGCTGCAGATCCCACTGTTCTCAAATAAAGTGGGCCATATATTTCCCAGCAGGGTTTCAGTCAACACTGCAAGATCAGATGCATCCAACATTCAAACAGAGTGTTCAGATGACATATCTGCTCTTGGCACAAATGTTACCTGTTCTTTGGCAATGACTTTTGATGCAACAGGTGATCTTATTACCAAAGGGCCACCTTTTGTCACTCAGATCCCAAACCATTAACTGTTCCTATTGGCAAAGGCCTTTCAAGTATATGCATAAAATAAATGGAAGTACAGAGCGAAGAGAAGAAAGTCGTCTTCATTGGATTACTTTGAAAGGCTAAATTGCCTTTTTACTTTTAATAAATAAGGGCCCTTTAAAATCCTCTTTAATTTTCTGGCAAAGAACAATCTGAGAGCTCTTGGCTGCACATACTGCAAAACAAAAGATGTAAAAAACTGAAACAACCTTTGATGCAAGTCCCTCCATTTACATACTGGAATTAAATCTGATCTATTAAAATAACACTCTCATAGAAAAGATGTTGTCTGTCCCTAATATCGTACTTTGAGTACATAGCATCTAAGAGAACTTTCAGATATACTTTCTGATTTCTTAATATCTATGTTCTTATAAGTCAGTGAGCAATCTGTGCAATCAAAATAACCATGCAAATGATTTACCCTGAGAATGGTATGCAATTGTCTGATGTCTGTTGTTCACCTAAATCCACAAATAGGATGAACTTTGTTTCTCTGGCAGTATTTTTACTACCGGTATAATGACACAGTCTACTCAGTCATTTTGCAGGGGTGGCTGGAGCAGACTTTGAGTTTGGAGAAATAAACTCAGAGTCTTAGATCACCCCTGTACTTTTCAAATGTTCCTCCTAGGCAAATGTTTGTCTCTGCAATAGCAAAAGTCCTACAGAGGTATGAGTGCACCTAATTGTTGCAATTCTTGTGAATGTAAATTCCGACTCTTGTTTTAATGAGTGAAATCCTTGCCCCACTGAAGTCATTTGCAAAACTCCCATTACTTCAATGAAGCCAGAAGGTCACCCAATGAGAATAATGGGTAACCATGTAATATACTGTACAGGGATAAATTGAGCTCTGATGTAAATGGGCATCACTTCATTAAAGCCAGTTGAATTGGACCCATTGACATTCAAGTTGAATTTGTAGAATCACAGAAATGTAGGGCTGGAAGGGACCTTTGGAAGTCAAGTCCAGCCCCCTGAACAGAGGCAGAACAAGATAAACCTAGATCATCCCTGACTGGTGTTTGTCCAGCCTGGGTTCTTATAAACCTCCAATGATGGGGATTCTTATCATTAGGTTAGATATTAGGAAAACCTTTCTAACTATAAGAGTAGTTAAGCTCTGGAATAGGCTTCCAAGGGTGGCTGTGAAATCCCCATCATTGGAGGTTTTAAGAACAAGTTGAACAAACACTTGTCAGGGATGATCTAGGTTTACTTGATCCTGCCTCAGCACCAGGGGTTGGACATGATGGCCTCTCGAGGTCCCTTCCAGACGTCCTTTCTGTTGTTCTATGAAAAATCTTACTAAAATCAAGATATATCACATCTGCTTCCACCCATCTGCTTGTCACCTGTCAAAGAAGGAAATTAGAGAAGCAAGGTGTGTGAGCTAATGCCTTTTATTGGACGAACTTCTGTTGGTGAGAGAGACAAGGAAATTAGGCTGATTTGCTATGATTTGTTCTTGACAAATCTATGCTGGCTATTCCTTACAATCCTATTATCCATGAGGTGCTTACAAACAGATTGTTTAATAATTTGTTCTAGTACCTTTCCAGGGATCAAAGTTAAGTTGAATGGTCTATAATGTACCAGGTCCTCTTTGGTCCCCTTTTCAAGAAAAGGTTTGCCCTTCTCCAGTCTTCTGGGACTTCCTCCATAAGTTCTCAAAGAGAATTGCTAACATTTCTGAAATAGCTTCAGCTAGTTAAGTACTCTCGGATGAATTTCATCAGGCCCTGACAACTTGAATACATCTTACATATCCTCTGTAGATCAGGGACAGAGGGGCACAGATAACACACACTCTGAAAAGTGGGTTAAACGAGGATGCATTAACAGTAAACAGAAGTCTACCAATATATTGTGACAATTTATTGCAATGACGCATTCATTACTCAGTACAACACAGCAGGTGTTATGAGAAATGTCAGATCTATATTTGTCACGAGATCTGCCTAGTTACCTACAAACATTCAGCAGTAATCTCATGACCCTTGCTGTCTTTTTTAATAGTTTTTCCAATATGCACTTTTTTTTACTTGTTTCCAAACCAAAAATAGGGTGTTTTTGAACCTAGTGTTTGAGGTGTTGCGTCTCGTTGCCTGCTTTTTATGACAAGACTCAGACATTGCCAAAGCAACGGCTTGTGATGTGCAGCTAATTTACACATCAATGAGGATGTTCAAAAGACGGGAGTTTTCAGATACTTTTGTGATTTTTAGAAAACAAAGCTTTGAACAGTATTTTTTTATAAAGACTCATATTATTTGTGACGACTAAATGGCTACATCCTGCGGTCCCTAATCAGTGTCTGTCTAGGTACTTAGAGGGCCTACAGTTTCATGGCATCTGATGCCCAGATGGACCACCTGAAATCAGTGGAACTTAGGAGCCTAAATACCTTTGAGAATCTCGGCCTGAGTCCCTTAAAAGACATGAATGGGCCAGATCCTCAGCGGATGTAAACTGACTCCCCCATTCCTGTCACTGAAGCTGGGTGAATAATTCACCATGGTTAATTTGTCTGATGACTTTTCACTTCACTTTCTGTTCTCAATTTGTCAGTGAATAGACTCACCCTGGTTTCACACTGGTTTAACTCCGCTGACTACAGTGGAGTTACTCTTCATTTTCGTTGCTGTAGGAGGAGAATCGAGCTCCTGGAGGCTAAATGCTGCTACCCTTCAGAAGACGACCAGTTTCTTTTTATTCTCTTGTCTGTAATCCTCTGGAGATGGAACTAAGAGCTCCAATGTATTAACGCCCCTTTGGAGCTGGATTTGCTTGCAGTTCCTCTCTGAGAGAGGGTTTTGGAAAAGAGTTACAATTATTGTGGGGGGGGGAAGAAAGGGAATAAAAGGTTTCTGGGTGGGATTTTCAAAATGTCAAAGGGAGTTAGGAGCAGGTTCCATTGACATGGGCTCACTCCTGCTATGGCTACATCTTCTCCTTCATGATGATGATTATTATATGGTCTGTGGTAGCACCTAGGAGCATCAGTCATGGACCAGGATCCCATTGAGCTGGATGCGGTACAAAGACAGAACACAGAGATTGTCCCTGCCTTTACAATCTGAGTAATTCCCTTAAGTGCTCTCGAAAATCCCATCTTCTGTTCTTATGTTCTGAATGGCCCTTCTTCTGGGTATCTTCTCCCTTTGGATAGGACTCCTCTCCCAGGGCTTGAAACATGCACTTGGTTCCTTGCTGTGACCAACAGGAAATTTCCTCAGGCAAAACTGAAAGCCGGATCTGAATTTGCAAAACATCTGTTGAGGTTGCAGACTCTGGTCCCAATCCTGCAGTCAGCTGTGCACCTTCGTGGAGCCCATTGACTTCAGTGGGGCTTTGTGTGGGACCAGAAAGCTGTGCAGTGCTCATTGCAGGATTGGAGCCTGATTGGCCACCCCCTTCTTGGCAGGGGAGCAGAGGTAAAAGTAAGCTGGTCCGGTCCGGTGTACCAGCAAGAAAGTGCCGACTGTACCGTCTGGGCCGCTGATGGTGCGGGGAGAAAGGGAGAGCTGCCCTGGGGCTCCGGCGATTTAAACCTACCATGCCAGCCTACCGTGCCAGCGGCTGGAGCCCCGGGCCTTCTAAATCGCTGCCAAAGCCCCAGGCTGCGTGGGCTGGGCAGTGCTGAAGGGCTGGCTGGGGGATTTTGGCCCCAGACTCATCCCTTCCGCCCGAGGCCCTGCCCCTTCCAGGGGCCCAGAGCCACCCCCCATCCCTCCATGTTGTCCAGGACCCTGGCCTCCCTGCGTACTGGTAAGTCATTTAAGTTACTTTCACCCCTGGAAGGGAGAGAAGGTGAACTATCTCAATCATCAGTTTAGAAGTTGGTCACAAGACAATTCCTTACCAAGGGCATGCAAGGAGGTTCCATGGTGGGCAAAACAGAACTAAACAGATGCACAAGGCGAATGAATACAGCTTGGAATCATGGTGGCAGGCTTGAAGAGAACTCATAAACTCATATTGACAATGAGTTCAGTGTACTTAGAGGTGGGTTTGACTTTAAGAGACTGGGACTGACTCTGAACACAAGCAGCCCGGATACTGTAAAGTCAGCTAACGAGCAGCCAGCAGAAATGCTGGTAGATGGGTTAGAGTAATCGCTGAGAGGCTGCGGCTGTGGAAAGAGATGGAAAGATTTTCTCAGACAACATCAGCATGCTTCTCTGCAGGAGGAAACAGAAAAGTCTAATGGCCCAGTGGCTCCGCACTCAAGTGATCAATGCATTCAACGTCAATTCCTTTTTGCAACAGTCAGTTACTTTTTTCTGGTGGTTAGCACGACTTTTTACCTCTGCCCAGCAGTCCCCTATGGCCAGATCTCGTTGTCTTTACTCATTCCTGACTCAGGTAAGTCAGGAGGAATGAAAACTGCCTGAGTCATAGCTGCAAGATTTGGCTCTCTAACTCTCACTTTTCAGTATTTAGGGTGAGGTTTTCAAAAGCACGCAGCATTGGCTAACTCCACTCCTATCAATGCCACCGCCTTTGGCTTCAGTGGGAGCAAGGTTAGACCAATGACGAGTGCTTCTGAAAATTATTTTTTCTTAAAGGGCAAATGCTTAAATATTGGCCAAAAAGAGGAGGAAGTATATAAGTAAGCACTGCCCAAGTGCATTGTGGGAGGAGGATGTTATGTTAGTGAAGATGAATGTATTTGAGTATGAGATGTGTAACTACTACACAGCCAGGGCAAGGTCACAATATCAAATAAAAGAAAATGGGCAGAGATGCAGTATCCTGTGGAATTTTAAATGCTAAAAGCTAAAGAAGCCTTGGTTATGACATGCCTGGGAAGGAGAACATTTAAAAGAAAATCCACATATTACATTGGCATTGTGTCTATTTCCCTCACAAGTTAGATCTAATTCATTGGTTCTCAGGTTGTGAGCTGTAGGCATCCGTGGTCTATGGGCCTTTGTCTGCAGAATTAATCCTCTTGAGAACCGTGCAGGGGAGTTTGGGAGAGCAGGTGGTCCATGGGAGCATCTGTCTCTTATCAAGTGGGCCAGGGAATAAACGAATGGGGAACTATTGATCTATTTCATCCTAAAGCTGCCATACACCATCTATAACTAGAAAATTCAGCAGTGTTGTCATGTGGAAAAAAAATAGAGGTGGACCCGAATCCAGACCACAGGATCCTAATGTGACCCCAGTCACCACCCCAGAAGTTTGAAGAAGTTCTGATCTGGATCCAGCTGAAGGCTCGTGTCTACAATAGGCTTATCCAAAACTCCGAACCCAAGTGCAGGCAGTGTGTTTGTTTCTATAAATCTGCTCACCATCCCTGCCCTTTAAGTTCTGATTTCCCTGATGTTTCAGATAACAAAACAATAGGTGGGGTGTGAGGGGGGTGGGGGTGGTTGTTTTTGTTTTTTAAAAAATCTTAAACTGAAAACTAGCCTCAGTCCTATCTGCTGAAATCCCAGAAGCTGCACATTTGATCCCTGTTGGTATAAAACAGATTAGGGGGATCTGACTGTGTGCGCTGGCATTCTGAAAAACATTGGGAACCTAAGTAAGGGAAGAGAGGGGATTTAATGACCCAGTGGAAAAATAAGTGTTTTCCCTTGTGAATCTTATTAGCTGAGCAAATCTCATTTGGGATTTTTTATTCCCTTAGATTTGTCCTTGAAGGGCCTGGCTCTGATCTCACGTTGGTATAATGTTGGTGTAACTTCATTGGCTTCAGTGAAGTCACTCCTGATTTCCACCAATAAAAGTGAGATCTGAATCAGGCTTGGAGCGTCTCTGCTAAAATTTAAATAGCTATGCCAGTAATGCTTAAAATTCCAAAGCCGTATTCCCAAAGCAGTTACGTAATGTCGATACAGAAGAAATGAGACGATTAAACCCGCTTCATGAAGGCTCTTACGTAAGCCATCGGAACAGCAAGAATCTACCGAAATTCTCTGCCCATCCAAAGATTCTCCTCCCTGCTCTGCACCCAGTGGAAGAAGATGGAAACTTGCGTCTCCTCTCCTCTGCCAAAGATTACCGTGGTGTGGGGGGAATCCCCAGTGAATGTAGATCTGTTGCATCCAGTTCCTGTGCCATATCCCTCCCCACACCCTGGCATAAGGAGTTTCAGAAGTGGGAGTGGGCCCGACTGGAGAGCGCTGTGCATTTTATTTATGAAGTGAAAATACAGGCACATTAAACGTTGCTGCTAAAATAAGCAGCATTTGCAGTGTTTCCTTAGTCAATACTTTATCTCTATGTTCTCGAGTGTAAATTTTGCCCTTTCAAAGAGAAGGAGTAATAGACATACTGTGGCTTTATTGCTTGTGTTACAGTAGCTTCAGGTATATATCAGCACAGAGATTGTGTGTCTACAATTGGAAGTGTTTACATCTTGGGTGGTAAAGCAGAGTGTGGATTATTATATGCTGAGATTCTCTGATGAGAGGCATTATACAATCTGAGTGCAAAGCATTATGTATTACTATCTCATGGTGCCACTGAATCTTTCCTTCTCTTCGGGGTCCTATGCTGCGCCCATCATTGTGTTATGTGGATAAGCCAGGTCCTGCACATTTCATAGTTTAAGGCCAGAAGGTACCTTTAGATTATCTGATCTGACCTCTTGCCTATCACAGGCCATCAGTTTTCACCCAGATAAAGAGCTTAGTAAAATGTTTTTGGTAAATTTGCTGGAAGATGCTGTTTTGGGGTGACTGAAACCATTTGCAAATTTGGGACAACACTTTAATAGAAACTTTTTTTTTATTATTTTAGTTTATTTTTCAGTTCGGCTGCCAAACCAAAAAATAAATTATTCACTCAGCTCTACCCAGATACTCCTATATTACACCCCAAGACTTTAGCTAGACTAGAGCATTTCAGCCTTCAGGAAACTAAACTGCCACAGGAAGAGAACAGGAGGGCAGAGCTCCCCAGTGCCTGAGGCCTCAGGGAGCTGGTTAGGTGAAATATGCCCAGATGACCCCAGCAGTTGAAACCGACTCCATGCTTCAGAGGAAGGCAAAAAGAAACCCAAATTCCCAGCAAGTCTGAACTGGGGGAAATTGCTTCCCATCCCAGATCCGGACATTTGTATGTCTATCTTATTTCCAGACATAGTAAGAGGCTAAATCCAGATCAACACAGAACATCTGCAGAAGACGTACAACTTGTACAGCACAATGCACGTGGTACAGCACTTCTCTGGGGATGCTGACCCAAGGATCTGGACCTTGATGTTTAGGAATGTGAGATTAACTCCACCATGGGACCTGATCCTGCAAGGTACCGAGAGGCATCTGAAGGCAACGGGAGTTGAGTGTGCCCAGCACCTCACAGGATCAGGCCCTCAGGGATTGTTCCGTGAGCCTGATAGTTGCACTGATGTGATCTGCTGTTAGAGCGATAGTATCTCTTGCTGTATTATGTCAGCCTCCTGTTACCATGAGGGTGTTAGCATGTCATGTCCATATGACATAGGACCAGTCTTCTGCCTTGCCAACATTCCTGAGCCACAACAGAAATGACTGAGTGTTTCAGGGGTGCCTTTTAGGGTACAACAGGTTTTCTTAGGAGTGGGAGATGGGCTGGAGACATGCAAAGCTGAACAGTCCTGTCACTCAGACCTCAAGTTAGAGGTCGGCTATGTAGTTCTGCAGCGTATCCTGCACAGACCTTAATGTGGCCCAGTTAGCCAAGTGCAGCCCCGACTTCAGTGGGTGCAACTCCTTTTGACTTCAGAGGGAGACGTGCTGATTTACCCCAGCGCTGAATTTGGTCCGCTACACTGAGCATTGAAAATCAGCCAGGACCACGAATCTGATCAGTGATTAAATCAGTATCTAAGGACCAAAAGCAAGAACGAGACAAGGACTTCCTTGGAGTGGAGATGAGAGCAAAGATTTTAGCGGTTTGGTTGGAATAAGAAGATAACACTTTTCCCTTATAATGTGTCTTGTTGGGGAAGTACAAAATAATTGGGCCTCAGGCACAGCAGGGGTTTTCTGAGGTGCCTTTCAGATGAGATGATGGCTAATAATTATATGAAAGAGCTACAGCGTGTCTACCTTTATTATCCCACCACAGCACACACAGTGCTACTACTAGTGGGAAAACGACACAGAGTGCTAGCAAAAGGCTTTGATTATAGGGATGAAAGAGGTTCCCCCCCACCCTTAACTTGCTACTTGTTAACTCCTGCATTTGACCCAGTGTTGTGAATTATGCTGTAGTGTTCAGGCTGCCAATCAAGGGAAGGATTTGGGAAGATATCTTTGTATCTACACATCTAAGCTGATCTATCCGCATTGTATAGCTACAACAGGAGACCCTGCATTTGCAAGGAGGGGATTTGGGTGCCTCATCCATCTCTGTTCTCGCTAATCTGCCTGTCTCTGAAGTATCTCTGCACAGATCTCTCGAGTAAACTGAAGTCGAAGTCTCTGCTGTGCTTTATTAGGTAGTCTAAAGCAGTGGTTTTCAAACCTTTTTTTTCTGGCGACCATGTTGAAGAAAATGGTTGATGCCTGTGACCCAGGGAATGCGGGGTTCAGGGTGTGGGGGGCTGTGAGCTGGGGCAGAGAGTTGAGGTGTGGGGGTGAGGGCTGCAGGGTGGGACCAGGAATGAGGAGTTCGGAGTGTGGGAGGGGGCTCTGGGCTGGGGTAGGGGGTCGGGATGTGGGAGGGGGTCAGGGCTCTGGGCTGGGGGTGCAGGCTTTGGGGTGAGGCCAGGGATGAGGGGTTTGGGGTGCAGGAGGGAGCTCTGGGTTTGGGGGGAGAGCCCCATAGCCTCCCCCCCCGCCTAGGAGCTGGACCTGCTGTTGGCTGCTTCCGAGGCGCAGCGCGGTGTCTGAACAGCTAGGGGCTAGCCTGCCTTAGCCGGGCAGCACCGCCAACAGGACTTTGAACAGCCTGGTTGGTGGTGACCAGAGCTACCGCGACCCAGTGCCTGCCATTCCGCAAGCCAGTCCTGGGTCGCGACCCACAGTTTGAAAACCACTGGTCTAAAGCATCAGAGTTTAAATCTATTTTTTGGGGTTTTTTTTGGACTTCAAGCCATACTCAACTTGAGTGCTGTTGCAGGGGGTTCACATGTACCTTATAAACTTAACTACGTGCCCCACCTGCTGCAGGTGAAAGCATTCATCACACGCTAAGTATATCACTTTCGCTGGTGCTGTCAATAACACGGATGCGCTCTCGTACAGTGCCTTTCATCCAAGTGCTGTTGTGGAAGGAATGGGAAGGGATCAGACAGGACAGAAGTAAACATTGGGAATTACGAGTTATAGTCCCATGGTTGCCACTGGCTTCTGTATTCATCTTTTCTGGGCCTCAATTTCCCTCTCTGTTAGATGGGCATAAAATACTCTTCTACCTCACACAGGGGTAGCGAAGCTTAAGGGATGTGTTAAGATGCTCAGAAGAAAGCACGTTTTTTCCACTGTTATACAGCATGCAGTAATTATAAACATATCGGTCCTTATTTTGAAAAGTGGCTACTACTTTTGAGTACTTCAGGTTTTGGGATCCCAGCTTTGGGCAGCTGTTAAAGTCAAAGAGAGAAGTGCTGCTCCCTACAGCTGAAAATCAGGCCCTACAAATCAGCTAAGATTTTCAGAAGTGACTAGTCATTTGGAGTGCCAGAGCTGAAATCCCTTAAAGGGGCATCATTTTGAGAAAGGGCCGAGCATGTGTCCCCTGGGAATTGGGCCCCCTTAATGTTCCTCTAGCTGGGTCCCTCCCAAAATTGAGGGACTCTAAATCTCTAGCCACTTCTGAAAATCGTGACTGGTGGTGTCTGAGGTGTCCTGAAACACTGAGCACTCTTCTCCCTTTGCACCTTGGTCCAGGATATTGAGCATGGAAAATCAGCCATGAATTTTCACAATTATTCAGGTGACTTAGGAGCACATTTGAAAGTCAATGGGACTTGTGGGGTAGATTGTCAAAGGTATCAGGGGCACAGGGGTAAGCACCTAAGTCACCTAGGCACTTTGGAAAATTCCACCCCAAAGAATTAGTTCAACCAATATCTAAGGACCAAAAGTAAGAGTGATACTAGGAAAGCCAAGGTCCTTGGTGGCTTCAAGACAAGCTTTCATGGAGATCCACTCCACAGCACTCAGAGGTACATTTCATTTTTCACTCAGATCCTGTTCACATTAGGACCTGTAATCATGTTTGGAATGGTTTTTCAAACATGGCTACAGCTTAATGCACTTGGAAGAATCCACACTAAGCAGGGTTACATATCATGTTGTGAACCTGCGCAATGGATCACCTAGGGAAGCAATCCCTCTAGCAGAGAGGTGGTTTCATTTGCCACTATTGTTGGGGGGAGGGGGAAGCAACCCCTGTCTTCAATGGATATGTAAGTTCCAGAACAGTTTTGCATCCAGTACAGGTCATAGGACTTTATTCTGTCAGGGTTAGATGGCGACATAACCTGCAAGGTTCATCCTCAAAAAAATCCAAATCAGACATTAGGATGTGGTCAGATTAGCCTGGCTATATGGCACGAGGAGTTCATACATATTAGGCACAGGGTAACATCGACTTTGATAAGAGCACAGGTTCTCATGCCTAATTATGCTGTGTTCATCAACATGGCAATAGCTACTCTGCACATAATTGCCAGGGGCAGTTCAGTGGCTTCTCGCCTTCCCTTTTACCTTGACACATGTTCTTTCTCATTCTGAATTTTGGCTGTTTAAAATCATGCACTGGCCGTGGTGTTAATGTTCTGAGGTGTCAATTGGCATTTCTCTGGGGATGCCACATGCTCAGAAGAGAAAGCCCAGAGATGGGATTGCTGATGTCCTAATGTCCCTTAACTCTGTCAGGGGTAGGGCTCATGAGAGAGTCCCTGGAAGTAGGTGTTGAGTGGGGCACTTCTCTCAACAAGACATGGATAGATGACAAGATATAGTTTCTCAAATCTGAGCCCTAAGATACCAGTACCAGGAGAAACTTATACACAAGAGAAAAGTGTGATTTTTTTTTTTTGCTTTTGCTTCAGTAGAAATGTTTGCCCTGGAGAAGCAGAGAGAAGAGAAGCAGAGGGAGATGGCGTGTAGGTTTTTTTCTTTGATTTTGTAGAACATGTAAAATAATTTTTTTTGGATAAAGAGTTTCCAAACTCAGGATCTCTAGACTGGTTATGTGTTGTTAAATTAGCAGCTGCGCAAGTTCCATCTGATCAGAGGGTTTTGTTTTGTTTTGTTTGTATTTGTTTTGGGTACCATGGTACGTCGCTGACAACCATGGTCAATTCATTGTTGGGGGAGCAGATTTTGTCTTGGGTAAATGTCCCATTTTGGATGATCCCTGCCTCCTTCTGGTCCATCTTCATGTTGCACCAATCCCCCCACCCCCTTTGAATGCAGTGAACGTGGAAAGGGACCATGTGGGGTTTCCATGGCAATGGGCTGCCTCCAATTAGCTGTTAATTAAGTGTGGGTTGTTGATGAAGTAAGGTTGTTACCAATCCCCTCCTTGAAAATCCTGAGCCACTAACCAGTCGTTTGGTCAGTCAGAAGGAAAAATTAGCGTTTTTTTCTGTTCCTTTCCCTCCTGTATATTTTTAGAAGCTCTCTGTCACTGTGTGTCTGTTGTTAAAGCTGTCATTGTTGCAGAAGACTGGAGAGCATGCCAACTAGGTACAAATCAGCCAGGCTTGGCATTTCTAATAGCTTTTATGTAACACTGCGGTAATACACCCAGTTCTTTTTACAAGTCAGTATACAAGCCAAAAGCCTGATATAGTTTTGCTGCCTAATGTGGAATGAGATTCTTTAGAATGAGACTCTTTTTTTTCGGGTGATTAAACTGAGTTCATTGTAAGAGAGAACCAGGGACAGAAAACATTTGCTTGGTTTTGGGACATTCCTGGAATACAGCATTTGCCATGGATACTGAATCTGTTTTAGGCATGTGTGTGGTCCCCTTTACTGTAGAATACG
The DNA here is from genome assembly GCF_020497125.1 of Mauremys mutica. Lineage (NCBI taxonomy): Eukaryota > Metazoa > Chordata > Testudines > Geoemydidae > Mauremys > Mauremys mutica. The sequence continues at coordinate 38,184,141 of NC_059083.1, forward strand.
AGTGCCTCCCTCTCTTTAATGCAGCATCCTCACAATAGCCATGATAGGGCAGGACTGTTATCAGCATTGCACGGATGGAGAGCTGAGGTACAGAGAGACAAAGTGCTTGCCCGAGGTCACACAGGAAGTCTGTGTCAGAGCAAGGAATTGAACCCACATCTCCTGAGTCCCAAGCTAGAATCTGAATCATCACAGGCACCGACTTTCCAATGTGCTGGGGGGTGCTCGACCCCTGGATCTGCCACAGACCCCACCCCCACTATACCTCTTCTGCCAAGGTCCCGCCTCTTCTCACCCAGTTCCGCCCCCTCGCCTGAGCGCGCCCCATCCCCGCTCCTCCCCTCTCCCCCCAGACCCTCCTGCACACCATGAAACAGCTGATCGCGGTGGGCGGTAGGGGCGGGGAAGCTGATGGGGGGGCTGCCAGTGGGTGTTTAGCACCCACCATTTTTTCCCTTAGTTGGTGGCTATGTGAATCCCCATTTGTCCTTTCTTAATTGAGCACTTGCAAGGCCGACAGGCTTGACTTTTGACTTGCTTTAGCAAATCCATGCTATTCACATTCAAAATATCTTAACCTGGCTAAGAGCTTGGAGCCTGACCCTGCAGCTCTCTAGTCCCTTTTACGTTAGTAACATTGACGCCATGGCATGATCAGTAATTCCAGTCTGGGGGAACTATGGCCTGTTGTCTCGGGAACCAGATTTTTACTGGATGTTCTGTGTGCTGCTACACAGTTTAGAGGTTTTGTTTGCATGAGAATGGAGGGATGAGTGTGTCAGTTCAAAAGTGAATGTCCTGCACAAGGGTGGGCAAACAGATTTTTGACAGATAATCCTCCACCTACCTATCACCTCCCCTGATCCTTTCCTTGGTCCTAGATCCAAAGTTATGAAATACTGAAATAAGGATCTCCCTCCCCTCCCCATTTTTCCTCACCTTTCTGACCAGTATCCTCATCCACCGTGCCAATACACTCTCCCCAAAGCCTGTTTGTTTTGGTATTTCCAGGGGGGCCTAGGAAGAGAAACGCCGGAAATGTTACTAGAAATCCTATTCCTGAGCGATTTCCAGCCCATTGTTACAAATTCAGGAGGTCTGGCTGTTTCAAATAGGGATCCAAATACATAGATGCTTATCTGCTGAGCCTTTGCTAGTGCAGGTGAGTTCTCAGTTTGCTTTACATTACTGCAGCTGTCATAAAAAAAACCCCACGCTGCAATCTTAGGACTTTGACTCCGGTACATGAAGCTTTCTGGCATTATGCAACTCGGCCAGTGTTTGCTTTCCATTATGAATTCCTTGTGGGTTTGCTGTATCTTGAAAGATTAAGAAGTAAGAGTCAGGGACCCTCCCCCTTTACTCAAGGCGAGTGGTACCTCAGTACACGAGCCACTCCGTTGAGTTCGATGAATACTGCTTCATGGGAGCAAGGGTGGAGAGCCTACCTGTACATTGACTCGCCCTCGGCCACATACATCACTCTGTAGCAAAGCTGGGAGTTGAATCCAGTTCCTTGGAGCCTCTGAGCTTCTTAACCCCAAAACTACCCTCCCTTGTTTACTGTTTAGCCTTTGGTTTTATTATTGAAAGAAACCATCCAGTCTTTCTGATTAGAGCTCTCCAGCTTTTCTCCTGCTGTGTTCGTTCTCGTATCTCAGGAGTCCCTTCCCTGAACCCTCCATTTATGTGAGTGGCTGTAGAGTTCGTGTTGGCTGGGATGTAAATATTCCTTCCTAATGTTTTCTAATAATGTTTTTCCTGGTTTATTCTCATGAAAAATTACCTTTTGGCATCCTAGGCTGTAGTATGGAAAAAAAAATCATTCACCAGGTTGCTGCTGGGCTGGATTTCTTTTCTTCCTGTTTGTTTGTTTTTTTTAAATATACATCTAAAATACTAACTCGGGCAAAAACATTTGGAAGACTGTAACCTTGCCGTCAACATCTGTAAATGTGACAGTAATTCAATTCTTTCAGCCTTCTCCGATTTGTTACAGTCCAGCCTAGTGAATAAACAGTGATGTGCGGCATACGTGGAGTGAGCTGGGAGCAGTTTAGATACACAAGTCAGTAATCAAAATGCAAACCACACCAGATCCAGGGGAATTATTTTGCTTGCTGGCCAGCATCACTCAAAGCACTGGCCAGAAGGGATGTTAAATGAGCAGCATAAGCACCCCTCACCCCCATGGTCCCCCCTCCGAGAGCTCCATGGTTACTCAGATCATGTTGCTGGACCCAAACTGAGATGACACATGTTCACAGCCCCACTGACCCCACAGGCCAGCCAGGCAGTGTCTGCTCTGAGGGGGACTGTGCTATCTAAAACCAAGTTACATCCACTTAACTTCCCAATGTGGGACTGCACTCCCCTTCCAATGATAAAATCTACCGGAGAGGCCCTATGGGAAGGGAATCTTGGCAAGGTCCCTTCGTGAAGCTTCTCTTACATTGTTCTATGGAGGGGAGAGTTTGTCCCCTGTGGGACCAGCCCACAAATCTGGAGGCTCAGCAGGAGGTTAGGGCCATGTGCATGGAGGCCCTGTGCTGGCTCGGCAACCCTAATGCTGCCCTTCTCCCTCAGACTCTGGCCGTGAGGTTCCAGTGGAGCTATACTATCATAGCTTCCCCAGAAACCCTACAACCAGGCTAATGTTGAATAGTTTCCTGAGCCCCTTGGGTTATCCCAAAGACAGGTCTGCAACTAATTCTAAGCTCTCCTGTTCTGTGCTGGGCAGCTGTTCTGCTTAATCAGGTGCTCCCGTGGCTGTCCCTGAAGGAATTAGTTCTGAAACAAATAAAAATACAGCATATACTGTACTGTACTGTAGGATGTGTCAGAAGCCAGAGCTTCCATCCAGTGGAGCCCTTCTCTGAATGACAGAGGACACAGCAAAGGTAAAATCCATCTAAGCTCAGAGAAAATGATGGCACTGGAAAGAAACCAAACTTAATCCAGAGTGAAGTTTAGAGACCCCGATAGAGATGCCAGCCCTGAAACCAGCAATACAGAATACGCGTTGTAAGAAGGGTGCCCCATTTTATCCTCGGGAGTGATAAATCACAAGGTCATGTAATTAATCCCTAATAGACCCCTTGATGCTTCACAAAATGAGCCACTGTGAAATTTTGGGGTGCAATCCAGACCAGTGAGGGGCCTTGTCACCCCTGCCCTGCACCTTTGGGTCCTTCACAATTAGAGTTGCCAACAATACCTTATTTTTTCATCTCTGTGCAACAAGATCAGGAGTTGCCAAGTGCTGCAAAAGCAGCAAGAAATACCCCTGGCGAATGTAGGTGAGTGCTCCTTATTATGAATTATTATTAGTATTTACTAATTACTAATCAATGATGATAATGATAATATGGGAGGAGGGATGGGGGTGCTAAGAAAACAGTCCCTTATTTTTGAAATACTATGTTGGGAACCCTACTCACAATGCTTCACTCACAAACAGCCTGCCTGCATGCAGGTAACAGCCAGAGTGTCTGTGTGTAGCTACAGCCTGCCAGCACACTCCTGTCACACGGTGGCTTCCACCAGCCTCGGCTACCACATGCAGGGTGATCCCCAACACACATACAGGCCTGGATTTCCCCAAAAAATGTGTGTGTAGCACTGTCTAGCCCTTTTCTGGACAGTGCAGATAGAATTAGGTTCATTGCCCCTCTAAGGGGATCTAGGTACGACAGCTAGCCACCTTAAATGGAGTTCCCCATACAGTTCACAGCATTGGATTAGTTTTGATAAATAAGCTTGTTTTATCCTTACGCTACAAAAAGAGAAGGGTTTTAAGTGAGTTCAAGTACATGACATTAAAGTCAGAAATGGTCACAAGAAAAATAAAGATAAAATGCTTCCTCGTACTAACCTTAACAAACTAGACTTGTTTGTTAAGGTGAAGTTCTTACCACAGTCCTCAGTGTCATTGCTGACCACATAACAGGTCAGGATCTGCTTCCAAGGTCCAAACAGCTGGTGGTTTTGTCGCCTTAGGTGAAAAGAGAGAGATGGACCGGGAGAGGTAACTTGGAGTATTTTCCCCTCACTTTCATAGTTTAGTGGCCCTCATACAGTTCTTTTTAGTTGAGAGCAACGAGGCACCGAGTCTGGTGGAGGGGGAGAGATTTCATGCTGTTCCTTCTCTCCCCTCTATTTGCTGAGATGCAGATTTTCTTTGTCTTCCTCCTCGAGCTGTGTGAGGACTCGGTTACATCTCATATGCAAATGGAGGTAAACACACAGCCCTTTGTTTAAGACCAGTTTGCTTGACCGGTTCTGCCTAACTCAGGCTACATGAGTTTGAACCATGTGCCTTTAACATCATACGGGGCGGGGAAGGGGTATAATTTTACACACAATGTTGCTAGATACATTTCACCAGGATATTATTGAACGGTGAGTTTTCAAACGATACCTCACAAGGCATATTCTGTGCAGAGATTAATACAGTAGTGTGTAGGGTGTGAATACCGGGGCGCATTCCATCACAGCCACCTAATGAGGAGCTCCCTACTGTGCTGTGTAGTGAAATGTGAAATGAAATGAGTCTCCCTTCTCTTTAGGTTTCTCTCTTGCTCACTAGTATTGAATTCAGCTCCCATCTTCTGTGCTGTGCGTTTGCAGACGATAACGGGGTGTGTGACTGAATCTGCTCACACAGATAAAATTGAGCTGTCAACCAAATAAGGTCTGAGGTGGGGAGATGTATATTACCTCCTGTAAGTGTCATCAGCCTTCTCATAGGCAGGGCAAATGGCAGGTGACCTGCTGTGATGCTGACTAGGGCTGACATTTTTAAAGGAACCAAACAGGCTTGAAAAATCCCAATCCAGATGCCTGAAATTTGGGGTCAGTTGGGTACTAGATGATGCCGATGTCTTTTGTTCTTTTCACTCCGATCCAAAAGCAAACCTATTATTACATTAGAGTATTTAATTCAGGGACTAAACACCAGATTAAACTGGTGACATGAGCTAACTAAATATGTACTGCAAATGCATTTACCTAATTTTGTGTTACCATTCGTGTAACTATATGGTACAATAACTCCACTGGAAATTATGGTAATTGCACAGTAACTTACATCCCTATTACTGTATTGTCTCCAGAGAGCCATGTAGATAACTCATGTCAGCCGCTGTATCGCTGGTAATTAGCGTAACAGGTAACCTTTGTTTTCTTGTGGGCAGAAGAGGTATTTTTGCTGCCCACACATCTCAAGTCCTGTGCGGTATTGTGAGATGCAGCGGGGGCCTTGTAATCCCCTGTGAGTGCAAATCTCCCATGATATCTGCACCCTCTAGATTTAGATTATCATTCCCACAAGACATTTTTATAGTGGAGGAAGATAGATACGTCCCCAGTTTGTAGCAGTAAGAAGGAAATCAGCAGCTCTGAATGCTTAAGAGATGCCACTGAAGGGTCTGGTGAATACACAGCAATCAGCTTTTAAATGTTTAGAAATTTCACAGGGGATCAATAAAATGTCAGACGCTTTTAAATTGATAACTGTGAAGAGGAAGATACGCGGTGAATTGAAATGTCAAATGGACTGTAATTAGCTATTTTAATTCTTAAAGGGACAGGGCCAAGTTAAAAATAATGTTATCTCTGTTACAACAGATAAGGACATATGGTATAAGGATACTATTGGTTCTTGGTAACCTCAGTTTAGCTTCCTCTTCCTCTTGCATAGGTGCTCAAGGAAAGTGTTATAAATTGACACATGAAGAGGCTATGATGTAGTTGGCCCCTACACCCAGGATATTATTTATTAGGCCCCAAGGGCCTTATTCTCTTCTCATTTACAGTGATGTAAATCAGGAATAACTCCACTGACTTACCATTGATGCAATCTGCTTGCTTTTTTCCATGTGGGTGATGAAAATGGGCTAGTCAGTTTCACATTCCCTTATGGTCAGTTTCTAGACAATTTCATGGCCGGGCTCACATACCCTGGCACAGTGCTGTAAGGGCTGCAGGGAATGTGTAATTGTTAGAAAACAAAATAGATATTTCCATTGTGATTCTGTTTGATTTTAAAGTTAAGTGAAACAACATAAATGCCATTAACAGAGATGGCAAATTTGATAAGGTTCCGAAGCAGAAAATCAGAAATGCAAATTGGCGTTATAATGAAACATCCTTGGGGTAAGCCAGTGTGGAAGGCAGCAGGGGAAATGTGCAAGACCACAGCACCTTCCTTTTAAAACTCTTTGTTATAGCACGTTTGCGCGCGCGCGCACACCCACACACCTGCAAAAGCCATGCCCACACATGAAGGCATGAACATATGTATGTGTAACAGCCATTATCATAGTTGATACTGAGATCTGAACTGGGGACCTCCAGAGCTAAATATGTGGGACTAGCTCCTCAGCTGGTGTAAATCATTATAGTTCCATTGACTGCATTGGTGCTATGATAATCTGCACCTGCTAAAAATCTGGTCTGTGATTTTTCTACAGCTTGAGCTAAAGAGCCAGGTGCAGTAGCAAGCTTGCATCCTACGTGGATTGGGCACAGAGGTGAGACATGTGCATATGTAACTCACTAGTCAGCATGTGCTACATGTACATACAATACATATCTAATGATAATACTTAACTCTTATTATCAGTAGATCTCAATGCCCTTTACAAGGAAGGCCAATACCATTATCCCCATTTTACACATGGGGAGACTGAAGCAAAGGAAGGTGAAGGTGCCTGAGGTCACTCAGCAGGCCAGTGGCAGAGCCAGGAATAGAATCGAGGTCTCTTGAATCCCACCCCAGTACTCTATCCACTAGACTACCCTGCCTGCCCTCCACATGCATGACTCTTTCTTTGTGCACCGTCACAACAATCAAGCTCATTTGGGGTGCTTCTACTAACACTTCCAGACATGACTCTCACGTGGATGGCTGGCTGGCAGGATGCTCTCATTAGAGGAATCTCTGGGCTGGAATCCACTTTGCCCACTTAGTTCCACAGAGCCCAACTTTATTGACTTACAAATCACAAAGTAAGCTCCAGCTGCTGTCTCAGGTTTTTGGCTAAGGAGGTGACATTGAGGATGTGCCTTATTTTATGCATGAGGCCAGTGGTTCTTTATATGACCGTGACAGTCTCATAGAGGTTTATAGCTGATTTGTGGTCACAAAGAGGGTATTTTGGTTAACTCGTATATGTGCCATCAGAGAGATTGTTCTTTGGACCAAATACCGTCCTGTCATTATATGCATAGAACAATAAGCCCCCGATCAGGGACTGGGGCCTTCGGGTGTTACTGCAATACATACAATAATTAAGGGGTACATTTTAGAAATCGAAGAATACATTTAAATTACTCCTGTGTAGCCACATTTTCTCTCGTTATAAGGTCCCTATACTTTGGCTCCCAGTTCCATTCAGCCCCTTTAAAACCAATTAACCATGACAATGCAAGCAACAATGCTATTTCTAATAAGGAGGGCATGTAGAATCAGTGCTACATTATTGAACCTACTTGTGTCACTCACAAAGCTGGGCAAAGAATATATTTTCCACGCACTCACCCTGTGTATTTGTGCAAAAATTCTGGCTAATTATCATTATTCAGTAGAAATCAAAGGGTATCATGAATTTCTGCATGTCATCTTATCTAAGGAGAATTTCTTTCTTTGCTATTTTAATGAGACATTTCTCCGTGGGATTGGTGAGGAGGTGTGGTTTTTTTCCCGTTTCAAACAATTACGATATATAGCTCTGACATAAACAAAAGGCTTGGGGGAAATAAGAGAGATGAGCATTGCTGACAGTATTCATAGCATGAGAAGGGGCTGATTTCTGCCAGAGAGCTGCTGTAGCTAAGGGTCTGTGTGTCAGTACATCGCTTTATAAATTGCTATTTTCTAGCTGCCTCTGAGTATGAAAAATCTTTTAAGTCATTTTGAAGTTACAGGAGGGCAAAGTGGGCTGGAATTTGATGTGTCTGAAGGTGCTTCTGCAACTTAAAAGCAGCTTCCAGCTTTAAAAAAAAATTCTGCAGTTTTAGCCATTTTCAAAAGCACCTAAGCGACTTAGGAGCACAAATCCCACTGATTTGTATTTTCCGCTGCATGCATCTGATGAAGTGGGTTTTAGCAGGGGTGGACTGTGGGCAGGGCCGACACCCCAATGGAGCGTCCTCTTGAATGTTCAAATATGGTAACCCTACTTTTGAAAATCCCACCCACGGACCTTTGTGTACTCAACAGCAGGATTTACACTGAGGGAGAGCAAGGGGGAAGAAGCTCCCTTTTCTCCTCAGCTAGTGCTAGTGAGAGTCCCCCTCCTGTTAAACCACTGTTTAAAAGTCAGAATTCCCTTTAACAACCCCTGTTTGAATGAAGTGGGTGGTTCTCTACTACTGACTTGTGGCTTGATCCTGCTAACGCATCCTGCAAAGCCCAGGTGCTGATCCACGCGTGTAATTCTAAGCATGTGAGGAGCCCCCCTGGCTCCATGGCACTAGTCATGTGCTTCAAGTTAGACGTGTGTTTGAGTGCATTGCTGGAAGTGGGCCCTAGTGCTTACGAAGAGGCTGCTCTGTTTTACCTTGTAGCCGCTGGGCCAGGCTGGGGTGTACCTCCTGGAGAAGCTCTCTTGAGGAGTTCTGTCTTGAGAACGCTGTCTGGTGCTCCCTGGCATGCACTTGCTGCTCAGCTGTACACCCAGCCAGCTCCACTGGAGGGTGCCAAGAGGAGGGGATGGGGTATGATTTAATCTCTGGCCTCTCTGCGGTGTCCTGTACTAAATATTCCTTGTGCTCCAAGAGCTGCATCTGTCCCCAGTTGCTAGGGAGGGGCACGGGGCAAGGGTGAACTCCGCCCGGCACTCACGGGGAGCAGCAGGGCACAGTTGGGCCCACTGATTTCAGTGGGAATACTCCCTGGAGTAAGCACCGTCAGTGTTTGCAGGACCGGAACCTTCCTGTGTGACCTTCGGTGTGTCACATCGTCTTTCCACCCCTCCGGCTGAAATATTGGCATAACAAGTGTTCGTTAAACATCGGTAAGGCACTTTGAGATCCTTGAATAAAAACGTACTAAATCAATGTGCTTTTATTTACATCTTAGTTATGCCTTCCGATATGCATCAGTTAGTTGCTTCCCTACCTGTCTGAATTTCTTTGATGTCCCCTAAGCATCTAAACCAAAGTGGATTGCTCCTCTCCTCCATTTCAAACCATGGCTGCTGGAGCATGCAGAATAGCTGCTTCCCAAGCAAAACTCTAGGAGGATTTTTACATTGCAGCCACAATGCCCATTGCCTCCAACTGGCACTGAATGTCACTGTACAGAGCGCCAGCGTAAGGAAGGGCCATGCACCACTGAAGGATGACTCAGGGCACAGTCTTGCAAGGCAGCAAGTAGTGAGCCTGATCCAGCAAAGCCCTTCAGCGTGTGCGTAATGTTAAGCACACATGTATCCCTGTTGAAATCAATCGTTTGGAAATCATTGATTTCAGTGGGAGTCTTCACATGCTTAAAGTTAAAGCACATGCTTATGTGCTTTGCCCAGTCAGGCCAGAGTGCTCAGCACCATGAAAGGCCAAGCCAGCCCTGAAGCCCTATTGTGAGGGTTTTACGGGACCTAAGTGGTGCATAGGCCTTTTACTGGTCCTCTGACAGACATACTGTATTATGCATCTTGCACTTTCTCAGCCCCTTTCTAATGTATCTTCCTCACCATCCAAAGGTGTTGCCCTCTGTGCACATACTAAGAGGCATGCGTGCCAGATTTTATTCACAAACATAAAAGTCTATTTTCTGATACACATCAGATGGAAAAGGCAGGAGAGGTTTTTCCATAATGATGACATACAACATTTTTGTCCTGTTATCAATTTACATTTTGTCACATTGCCGTGACTAATGCAATGGCAGTTTGCTCCATAAGGCTCTGCTCTCATGTGGCTCTGAGTGGCTCTAGTCTGATGTGTCTGTCTTGGCCTTTAGCTTGTGCTTATCGCCGTGCACATCTGCCACACCTGAGCACTCACAGAAAGTGCTCACTATCTTGTAGAATCGGGCCTTGAGTGGCAATGTACTTTCGAAGAACCATCCCGGGGGCAGATTCTGCTACCCCTCCTGAGGCTGAGTCGCCACTTACTCTTGGAACAGTCACATTGTCTCCAGTGAGTCACTTCCGCAGTTATGGACTCCTGAGTTCTCATCTAATCTGTCTGTCTTGCTGTGTATCCTAGGGCTGGTTACAATGGTGCACATTTTCAAAAGTGGCTCCTAGTTCTGGGTGAGATCTGTGTATATAAAGTTTGGGTAAAAATTGAGGTACTCGGAATGTAAGGCCATTTTTGAAAATGTGGCCATTAGCTGGGCTCAGCTTTTATTTGGTCATAATCTCTACAGATAATCTTGGAGTTTATTTTTTTCTATTTTTATTGATTTAAATTTTCACAGTTGCATGAAATGGTGGTGGGAGGGGTCAACATCACATGTCAAAATATACACAGTCAATATCCTTAAATCAAACTCTAATAAGTTCTCAAGCAGCATTTTTCTTACTTTGACTATCTGTAAATTTCTGTCACCATCAATGGAAATATTTAGTCAGTTGGTTGTGTGTGTATGAAATTGACGTTTACTGACATTTACCGATTAAAAATCTAACCCTTCAAACCCTGCCCTTAACCCATCTGTGTCTCCTTTGTAACCAACTGGATTCACAGGTAAAGTTGCTGTGTTTTGAGAGTGGTGTGCTCTGAGCCCCACCCTGAGTCAGGAATTCCTGTGGGCTAATCCCAGTCCTGGCACTGACTTCTTCAGCCTTGAGCAAGTCACTAGTCCTTTGTGTGCCTCAGTGTTCTGATCTGTGAAGTAGGGCGCATGGTGTGCACCTTCAGACCTTATAGGGCTTGTGTGAAGATTGATTAAGCTTTGCCACAGCACTTTGAATATATAAAGCCCTGTGTAACTTCCAAATCCTTTATTCCATTGCCAAGCTGCCGGATCTCTAGCTTCACTGTCTCACAAATGGGGTGTTATTTCTTTTCTCCGCTTTGCTCTTGATAGTGCCAGTTTTAGCCATCCATTCTCTGCACTAGTCATCCTTCCTCCCTGTCTGCCAGCAGGCTAACGGGATCTGCTCTCTCCTTCTCCTGAGCTCAGTGGTGTCAACAGTTGTCGTTCAGATCTGCCGGCCTCATTTCATACCCATCAGTTATTCCCATCATAGCCAGCAGTGGTTACAGCATGATTTCTCATCCGTTTCCTTAGGGGGAGGACTTTATCTCTGAGCTACAATTCTCTGAAAGGTTAAGCATCTTCCTCTACAGCTAAGTGGAAGATTGCTCCTTTAATGATACCGTTCTGTATGATGTCTGTCATCTTAACTAATGTGAGACATCTTTCTATGTAGGATTCATCCTAAATTCATGCCTCCTAGGACTTCTTTCAAGGTGTTGATTTGCCAAAGATGAATTTTCTTTCATTCATTAATTTCCAGGATGTTTTCAGGCTCTTACAGTTGAAATCAGATATTGAGTCCTAGAATTCATCTTCTGCATTTGTGACAGTGTAAGTCCAAGGTGGTTCTTCTGTTCCCTGTTTATGTTAACTCCTATTTCATCTCTAGTTTTATATCTGGAGAATGCAGTCCTGAGAACAACATGGTTCATTGGGGTGCCAGCAAAACTGGCTGTGAAAGTATGGACCTGTGATCTGGTGATCTGTGCCCTAACACACCCTTCACTTCTCCTTTAATACTGATAATTACTCCATGGATTACATCCCACTTGGCTGATGCCTCCAGAACAGAAGGCATGAAACCAGCTATGGTGGGTGCAGGTTCACTTCATAGATCCAACATAGTGGTCACACCTGCGCCTTCCCTCGTGCACACACTCCATGCATGGTGAGAATTTTTTCTAATGAATCCATGTTGTATTCCCTTCAAAATTAACCCTATGTCACCCAAACATTTTTCTCTTTTTTCCTTTGAAGACAAGGGTGTTGTGCCAATGTACAGAACTTGGTGAATGTGCCTCTTGATCTTGTATGCAGTGTTGTAATAGCCATGTGGGTCCTGGGACATTAGAGAGACAAGGTGGGTGAGGTAATATCTTTTATTGGACCAACTTCTGTTGGGGAGGGAGATGAGCTTTTGATCTTGATCTTATTATTTATGCAATATTTAATGTCTGTTTTTACATAGCAAGTAAGCTGAACAAGTGTGATAATGAGATCTGCTCTATTTCAGCTTGTCACAGCTTTTGCTAATGGCCTCGCACTCTGTAAAGCTTGGTTTCAGCAAGAGGGCCGAGGGGGCGAAGGCGTTAATGTAGCGATGCTTCTTATTTTAGCATGTGAATGAATCAGCCCTTTAAGGAAAGAGTTCAGCAGGTTAACCCATTGTTCCTGGAGCAGATACAGAAGTCTCTATACAGGACATACAGATGGCTCATGGTTTATTTTTAGCTTTGTTTTCTGTTCCTATGGTATTCTTCTGTGCTACGCAGGGGCTCATTCTGGACCCCAAAACTGGGGATAATGGGAAAATTGAATCCAGTTCAGATCATGTTTGTTTCAAGCTACTTTAGACCAGACATTCTCACACACTGAACCATGGATCTCCAATGGTCTTGAAGAGCTGTCTGGTCCCAAGATGATGGTTCCTCCTCATTTCCAGCTGCTAAAGTATATTAAAAAGAGCAAAAAAAACAACAACCCCCAAACAAACCATGAAATACTATCCCAATATTACTTATCCATGTAAGCAATAGATGTGGTTGCCACAGGTATGGCATGGGGTCAGATCCAACGGGCATAGAGAGGTCAGTGGAAAAACTTCTGTTGATTTCAGGGCTGGATCCAGCACCCTTTGGGATTGTAAATGGAATGGGAGGTGATTTGTGTACTTTGAACACTCTCTCTATTAAGATCTGGTCCACCCTATGTAGAAGTTCAGGCTGTTGGAAATGTAACTCTCTTGTTGCTACATTAGCTCGTATGTTTTGGGAGTGCTCCTGCATCAAGAATTTCTGCTGTGGGCTGGGTCAAAGGACCAATAGATGCTAAGTTGAAGCCCTCCCCCTTTCAGTTTCATTCTTGGATATATTCCTGGTTACAGGTAACAAGGCAGCATGGTTCTAATGTGCAGCTTTGGTTGCTAAAAATGTAGTCCTGCAAAAATGGAAAAGTTGATCCCCACCAAATACCGATGCCTGGCTCAGTGATATGACTGACCTCGCAGCTAACCAACAACTGCATGCTGCAGCAATTTGGGCTGACTTTTTAGAGGTCTATGATTAACGTAGATGCTGAAAATAGATACGTTGCTTCCCTTCCCTGCCTTTATCCTAACCCACTTTATTCATTTTGTGATGAATCTGGCATATTTGTTGTATTTGGAAAAATTAATTAAAAATTATAAATAACAATGAAGACGTTCAGAAACCCCCCTGCTTTTAGACTTCTTAAAAAGGTGTAGGATGCCTAAAGGAAGCAGCATTCTTATAACCTTTCAGCCAAGTTTCTTACAAGAGTAAAGGTTGTCTTTAGACTTCTCTACGTGAGGTTAGAATCAGGTTCCGTAACATGCATTTTATTTCCAAGTCTGTGCATGATGCAGTGTGAGGGCAAGGTGTTAGGAGGACATATCAGTTTTATATATCAGGAAGGAGATAGTATCCCCAGTAGGATATGCAGTAAATGAGAAGTGATTTTCTAGGATTATTCACTTTTCATATCCTCCTGGATTAGGAAACTGAACTGTGAGGATGTTTATCACAAAGTCTGGGTAATATGATATGCTCAAGAATTCCATTTGTCACTCTGTCCTCACTGTCTTTGTGCCGTATGTTGTAAAAGGCAGGAGTGATTTCTTGATGAAGAGTATATGACTTTGTATGCATTTCCATGGAGCTATTTGGATTTCTGGCAGCAATGCACATTTACCAAAGTTCACGTAGCAGTATTATGTTCTCTTAATTGCCTATTTCCATATTTAAGCAAATGCATCCCTAATCTCTTCTCTTTTCACAGCGCCATCTGGCTGATCTCTTACTGTCAGGAGCTAATAAATAACTATTTGACGGAATAATAAAACAAGATGATGCAAAGAATCCCATAGAGGGAAGAGTTTGCTTGAGACACACCTGAAATTAAAAATACCACTGTGTTTTATTTAACATTTATATTGTGTTTGCACCTGGAGGCTGCAACCGGCTAGGAGCTTAACACAGACTCATAGTACGTGACAGTTCGTGTCCCGAAGTCTTTACGATCTAAAAGACAAGACACAAAGTGAGATAAACAAGTGGGCAGGGTAAAAAAATTACACATTCTAGCCCAGACTGGCTCTGGGCATAGCTCATAGCCAGTCAGTACAGGCTGGCTTGGTGGCTCAGCTGCTCAAACAGCAGGCTACTGCATAGGATGACTGAAGCATTGTGAGGATACAGCTGCACAGAACATCACTGAGCTGAGGCTGTTGGTTGGATGGCCTGGGCAAAAAACAGCTGCCTGGAGCTGATATGGGCAGTTATAGCCATAATCGAGGCAAGGGATCAATGGATAAACACAGTAAATGGGTGGATGAAAACAAAAGAGCCTGATTTTACTCTCACATCAGAGCATCAGGTGTAACTTCACTAGATTCGATGGAGCTTCACTAGTGTCAAACTGGAGTGAAAGAAGAATCAGACTCAGTGACCCTCCTCAATATCATGAGTCATTTCCTTGGAGAAGTAAAAGCCACCTTGGCATATCCCTTTGAGTATGTGAGTGAAGGAGATCCCGTACCCTCATGTCATCCCTACCAAAAATATTAGAGTGTCAGCAAGCACAGGAGACTCCACACTTCTTCTCAGTAACAGAACCCACCAGAGAACTGCTGAGATCCGCCTCTTTGTTCGCTTGTTATCCCGTTCCCCAGACAGTAGTTGTAAGCAAGTCCAGTATGGTATCTGTGAAGGAACTGTGGGTGTCATTTTGTTTTTCTGCGTCGTTGGGCGGTTGTCAGACTCTAAGGTGTCAATGAAAAGCTTCTAAATTCTAAGTGAGGAACCACAGGCTCTAGTCTGTGGAGCAGTTCTTTGTTTCTGAGTGGCACTTACAGATTGCATGAAACAGCATTAACCTTCACCTAAATTAATAACAAGATATGTCATTTTAGGACTGGAAAATGCCCTTTTTAGCAGTGCCCCCTTCATGAGCATTCCTCCTCCTGTGCTAAATGCTACCTTCCTAGTGTGGAAGGGGAATTCAGCCCAGGTGGATAAGCACTAGTTAAATCACTATCTCCCTTCACAGGAGACCCGAGGAATAATACTAGTTTGCAGTTACGGCACCTCTGACTGACCAATCTCAGAGCATTTCCCAGACAAGAGTTAACTAAGCAAATGCTTCCCCCTCTGTGCAGAGGATGAACAAACAAACAACACATGACAGATGAGTAGTCACGTTGCTTAATGAACTACTGGAAGGTAGTTAGCCCTGGGAGGTAGCTAAATATTGTTCTACCCATTTTATGGAAGGGAAAACTGAGACTCACAGAAGTAAAGTTATTTGTACCAGGTCCGTATTAGTGACTGGTAAAAGCTGGAATTCTTGAAGTTCTGACTCCCAATCCCTGGCTCTAGTCCTTGGACAACTGTAGCTCCCTAGCAACACGGGTGCTCCCTCCCCATAGTGGGGTTAGTTTTGTTCCACTCTCCATATCAGAAGTTATAACATGTATTCAGTAGTTCCAGACCGTGCCTCCTCCTTTGGTGTGTGTAAAAAAACATGTCTGCAGTCCCTCAGATTCCAACTAGAAAGTGCTGCAGAGTGTTGCTCTTTGAATTGGATACAGAGCGACTCAGGATACTTAAAGCACTTGACTATCATTGCATTTCAGAAGGTTAGCAACTGACCTTGTGCCTGTTGTGCTGAATTTCTGCAGTGCTTCCTAATTCCTGTTTCCACAATTCAGCTGCATTCTCCATCTGTTGCCCAGCTGAGATCAGGTCGTATTTTCACAGGGCATCAATAACACATGAGCACCAACAGCTTCCTCTTTCTTTCAGATGCATTTAGCGTCTACCATGCCTCCGAACCCACTTCTTCATTTCTATAGCTACATATTTCACTGGCACATTTCATTAGCTCAGCTCTAATGCAGCAAAGTCTGCTTTGCCTTTGGGCTTTTCCCCCATCTGGATTGAGGCACAGAGGGTCAATTTTGCCACTATTTTAAGCAGCTGCATCTCCATTTGCTGTCAGGACCTGATCCAAAGCCCACTGGAGTCAATGAAAGGATTCTCATTGCCTGCAATGGGTTTTGGGTGAGGCCCTTAATGGATTGTCATTTACACCAGCAATGAAGTTGGTCCATGGAGGTCAAGTAGCTTAACCGAATTAGAGCCCAGTACCAAGGTTTGGCTTCCAGCAGGTTATTCAGAATGTCTCTGTGTTGGGTTTCTCCCGGGGTGCCACTTGGAACTGGGGTACCACTGAGCTTGCCTGACCCACGAGCCTGGGCTCCCTTCACGCTGTACTGCTGAGGCAAGCCAGCCAGGCCCTCCCTCGGGCTTCACACTGCACGTTACCAGCACACAGACAGGTAGGGACACACCCAGCTGCAGCTTTACACACACATGCTGAGGTCAGCTCCGTATGGGAAGATTCAACTAAGGAATTGCCCAGTATTCAAAGTGCATACCCTCCTCCAGAGGATAAACCCACAATTGTACTGTCTTGCATAAGCTCATTTAATATGTCCCCTCCCTCAAACCAAGTTTATTAACTGCAAAAGATAGATTTTAAGTTATTATAAGGGATAGCAAACAGATCAAAGCAGATTACCAAGCAAATAAAACAAACATGCAATCTAAGCTTAAGATACTAAAGAAACTGGTTACAAGTAGTAATTTCTCACCCTAAATGTTGTCTTAGGCAGATTGCAGAGATTCTTGAAGGTCAGCTGCACTCGCCTGCAGCTTAAAACTTCAGATATTTCATTCACAGGCTAGAGAACCTTCTAGCCTGGGCTCAGTCTTTCTCCCCTCGTTCACTCTTTGTTTCTTAGCCGCTTACAGCAGTCATCTTGGGCAGGGATCCAGTGAACGAACGAACCTAGAAAATATCACTCCCCTGCCTTAAATAGCTTTTGCATATGGCGGGAACCTTTTGTTTCCAAACTTAGTTCCCACGCCAGTCAGTGGAAAAACACTGGTATTCCCAGACGGAGTCCAGTACCAGGTGACTTCGGGTACGTCCATACTACCCGCCCGGATCGACGGGTAGCGATCGACTTCTCGGAGTTCGATGTATCGCGTCTCATCTAGACGCGATATATTGAACTCCGAACGCGCTCCCGGTCGACTCCGGAACTCCACCACCGCGAACGGCGGTGGCGGAGTCGACGGGGGAGCCGCGGACTTCGATCCTGTGCCGTGAGGACGGGTAAGTACTTCGAACTAAGGTAGTTCGAGTTCAGCTACGTTATTTGCATAGCTGAACTTGCGTACCTTAGTTCGAACCCCCCCCCCCCCTAGTGTAGAGGCCAAAGTCACATGCCTCTGTAGCCATAACTCAGAGGTTGTTTGCAGCATCCCTAGGAAGACTTCTCTGTGGATGATAAACATCTTCTGAGACCTATTGTTCTCTCTAATGTCTCTTCCTCACAGCGAGCCATCTAGATTGATTGCATTCTGTCTGGTGGGCATTCCCCAGGTGTAAACACACTTGTAATTGATACATAGTCAATATTCCTAACTTCAGATATGAAAATTATACATGCATTATCATATTTGTAATCATATTCAGTAAATCATAACCTTTCCAGTGATATCTCACATGCCTTATCTTGCACAAAATACATCATAATTATGCCATACTCATCTCATAGCAATATCTATGAAGAATACGGGGTGTAGTGTAAGATTGAAATTAACATAGTAGTTTTCAGTCACAGAGCTCCTACAAACAAGCCAACTTTGACGTGTAAAGCCTGCTGCTACAGTGCCGAGAGAATACCGATGCTTGAATTTGAAATTCAAAGCAACCTGCAAGTTATCAGTGGTGCTATGTGCCTGACCTTAGCAGGTGACAAATTCATGATACAGTTTGCAGTGACAAAAATCACATCATTTACAGTACACAGTTTCCAATGTGGGCAAAATGTCAAGGCCTCACCTGCAGATTCATCCTGATTCCTACATGTTGGCCACCTCCGGCTCTCAAGTGTGCAAGTGGATATTGGAGATTCCAGTAGCATCCCTGGCATTTATTGCTGGGATGTGGAAGTGTGCCCAGGCCTTATGATGCCATACACAATGTGGCATTGCAAGTGCACACATGCAGTGAAGATCTGGGGGCCTGGTTATATCATCCAGGCATCCTATACCTCTTCACAGGCACCTGTGTTGAGACCTAATGCTACACTTGTTCCCCAGATTTCCATAGCTTGTGCTTTAGATCACTTATTCTTTTTCATCAGTTGTGATTGGGGCATGTCACCAGTTTTCCCTTCTCTTGGAAACCTTCCATCTATTCTTCCTTAATGTTCTCCAAAGATATGCGCTCTGTGTTCACCATATGATCATATGCACACACGCTGTCACCCCTCAAACTCTTCTTCCCAAGACTGGGAGAGGATTGTGGAGCGTGGTGGTGGGGAACCAGAGGTCACACACTGAATCTTGGGCCTTGCAACCAAACAGCTTGGTAGAAACCCCTGATTGTCTTGAACTGGCTTTGGGTGAAATATTCGTGAGTGTTTAGTTTAGAGGAAAAAGTTGGAGGCAGTTAGAGAAAATGAGTTTAAAAAATACAACCTGGCAGGATCCCTATAGCAAAACAAAGGTAGAGCTTCTGTAGACAGAATGTTAGCTGACAGCTCCACTGCTTTAGGTAGACAAACTCTAGAGAAAAAGGTTATTTTCAGGTAGCAAAATCATAATCAACAGTGCATTCGATTTTCCTGCCTTGTGGCTTTTAAAGGAGGGGAAAAAAAAGTGAAAGGTACAAGAAATTCTAATTTAATCAGATAACTTATTGACACACATTATATCTAAGCAGCCATTTTATCTGGCTTTGCACAGCCTGGATTCTAATCTCATCCAAATTTTGTTACTGCATTTCAAACAGCGAATGTTTTAAGTAATCTACGGGCTTTGCACCAAGAGAGAAAAAGGCCAGTCTGTTCAAATTTAAGAGAACATAATTCTGCAATTCTCTTTTATAAATAATGCAAGACTATTCTAACTCTATCCCACAGCATTTACATATTTAATGTCATTTCACAGCATTTTTAGACTTGGTCACAAATACTCCAGATGCAGGAGATCCTGTCCGCATGTTCATGGAATGACCTGCAGGATAGCTTGACCTTTAGTGGGAAGGTTTGTTTTCCTTTCTTGTGGCTCATAAGTGTTCTCAGTCAACATTATAGGAGTGAGACACATTCACAGATGCCTGCAGCATAGATGGTGACATTGCCAAGGTTATGATGACTTATTTTGGGTAGCATCTTGTGACTACAGCCCAGATCCTACAACTGCCGGTGAGCAGATGGATTCCTGAGCCTGCATGGAACTTCGCTGATGGAAGTCAAATCAGTTGCTGCCAAATCTAACAGACCTTCTTAACAAAACCTCCCATGCCCTGTTTTTAAGGCGATCATTTGCGGTCCGTGGGGCTCTGGGAGTTTGTTTGCCTGGATACAATTGCAGGATCAGGGCCTCAGTCAGAAAATCCTCACTGAATTAAACACTGTAACCTTGGTGGGTCAATATCCAATGGTGATATTTTTTCATTAAATGAAAGGAGGTCAAGAATTCTCTTTAGATCATTCTAGTGGACGGGCAAGTGAGGCTATAAGGGTACGTCACAGGGTGACACGGGTCCTTTAAGAGGGAGCAGGGCCAGTGCACTTATGCCACATCAGCTGACCCATATTAGGCTTAAAAAGAGAGTCAGTGTCAGGGAAAGAAAGTGAGACCCAGTGGGGGAGACTTGGCGAGTCAAGCCAGGAAGAAGGACTAGAATCCCTTGGGAGGAAAGGCAGTGAGAGCCTGAGATGCAAAGGGGAAAAAAGGGGGAGTTAAGAACTGCGGCGGGGGAAGAGGGGGGTGGATGTTTTGCCTCTGTTTGAGAAATAAAACTGCCTAAAAGACTGTGGGCCTGGTCGTGGATCCTTTGCAAGCTGGGGACAGGCTCTGCCTTGTTACAGGGCTCTTATGATCAGGACAGGGACTGTTAAAATAGCATCTTCAGTGTTTCCCATTTCAAATAGAATCAGTTTTACACAGGCCTCAAAGGAGACTTTTCTGATTGCCACCAGCCCAGCAACTGTTGTCTGGAAACCAAGCTATGTCCTTTCTGCTTCCCACTGTCCACCTTCACAACAACCAGCAGCAACAACAGCTCAGGGATCTGAGCCTCGCTGGTGATTTTGCTGCCTGCAGGATAGCGTATTGTTTTCCCTTGCACCGGGCTGTATTGGAGGTGCAGTGTTGACAAGAGAAAATCCTATTTGGTGATTAAAATGTGCAAATCTGACTTTGGAGATAAACAGGAAGCGGATACAGAAGGATGGTCTTGTGGCTGGGCAGTAGATGCTATGTGTGGCTTAAGCTGGTAATTGAACCGCTCTGTGTTTTCAATTTCAAAGTGACGACCTACCTTGTTGTACAGGCAACGATCAGAGAAATGGTACCATCCCAACCACTGCCGGGACAAATACCTCTGGGCCCTAAGGCTGTGAGAAGAGACAGCCAGAGGGAACAAGCATCTTACTTCATAAACATCTCAAAAGGAAGGCTCTGAAGCCACAGGAAAGAGCCCAATTCCAGAACTGAGGTTCTCTCCCCACTGTAGCTCTGCTCTGCTCTGGGGAACATACAGCAGGGGCTGTCAGAGGGACATGACCACGACAAGAGGAGACAGTGGACTGAGAGAGCAGGTCCATCAGCTCCAGTTGTACCTGGAGGAGCTACTAATCAAGTTAGTCAAGGCAGCAGCCTTCTTTGCGGTAGGCGTTGCACAAACTCATAACAAAAAAGCAGGCATCTCTAGGTGTGACCACAATGCAAGTAATGTGTATTGATTTATCTGGGGGCAGATAGTGAACACTTTCCTCATATGGGTGAGAAGTTGCCCCCAGGAGTAGTTCCATTGACTTCACTGAGTTTACTTGCGTACGTGCTCTGCAGTGGAAATCAGAAGCCCGCGATCTGGCCCTTATTTAGCAGTCTGTGTTTGGTGGCCACCTCCACGGCCTGAGATCCATGCAGCTCAGTCACAGGCTCCCCTGTCAGTCCAATAACCAGGCTGCATAACGTCGTATCCTTTTTGTTCCCGACCACACCATCTATTCGTTCCAATGCCTGGCCACACTGATAACTCATAGCTGGGCTTTAAGGCTCTGCTGCCCCTGAGACTGAAGCCGTGTGCCAGAAAGTGAACTATCCCCCGGAGGATGGAGGAACAAACACATTTCTCTTGGATTCCCAGGCAGAGTGGGTGAGGCAGCCTGTTCGTGCACAGGTGAAATGAGCAGACTGTGCTGGCCCTGGACCCAGAGTCGGCGGGTGAAAACTTTCCCAATCGCCCGGCATCTCAGGGCAGTACTGAGTTGAACCTCCCGCACCAGCCCCCTGGCAGGGACACATTGGCACTAAAAAAGTTGAGTCAAGTCCTTGTTGAATCAATGGGATGTTGATTCTTGTGGGTCATTAAGCAATTATGCTGAGGTGGCATCATTAAACATGTTGAATTTTTTATTCAGTGTCAAGATAAAAGTCAGTACAATGAAAGAAGTGGTAACACTTTGCTCTCCTAGAGGTCCTTCCATTCAGAGTGGACAGGGTCACTCAGTACCCAAGACACCTCTCAAAGCTCTTTATAAATATTAATGTGAAGTCATATCATCCCCATTTTACAGCTGGGAAAACTGAGGCAAAGAAAGATCAAAGGTCTTATCAACCTCACATAGAAAGTCTGTAGCAGAGGTGGGAAGAACTCACTTCTCCCAGTCCAATTCCTTAAACACAAGATCTTCTACAAAGCCACCATGGAGATAAAGACTCACCTTGCTAGTTGAGGATCTGGCCCAGAAACTGTAGGCTACCTATATGGAACAGACAGATTCCATAGATGCCATTTTGTATGTCTTTGTTAGAGGTCAGACCTTTGTCTAGCACCATATAGAATACCTAAAATAGATGCATAAGAGAACAAAAAGTTCATCCCTTTTCAAGAAGTCTCTATGATGTCGGTGGCATTTTTTCCTGCTTTGCTAGAAAACCTATTTGAAAAAGTTAAAATGACACGGGCTAGTCCAAAACCAAAATGGCTTCTGCCTTCCCAATTTTTTGAGGCTACCTTGAATTGCAATACAAGGTCTAGTGGTTCTGAAGACAGCCTGAGTATTCGGGGTGACTTAACAGCTGATGCAAAGGAACAAGGGAGAACAATTTTAACCACATTTAAAAGTGGCCAAATGTTTATTAGGTTTAAGAACAATGTAAATGCCCGGGTGAAATCCTGGTCCCACTGACGTCATTGGGAGTTTCTCCACTCAATTCAGTGGGGCCAGGATTTTACCCATGCTTTTCTGCGAAGGCTGTCAACAAGGATGCCAACAGGTTCCAACTATGGTGGAGGGGTTGGAACGTGAACAATGGAACGAAACAACTTAATCCACATAAGCCATCAGCCTTCTGATGGAAACAGCTTTTGGTCAGTATCAACACAAGCAGCAACCTCGAGGCAAAAGGCTCCAAATATTGAGTCTTTTGAGTCATCCATTCCCCACTCTGTTATTTGCTACTGCTTTCTATAGGTGGGGGGATTTAGTTAGGAGATTTCTCATACATTAAATTCATATGCAGGGCTGGATTGTGAAGCCTGTACTAACAATAGTGACTTTTCATAGGGGTACTCTTGTGAGTTTTCCCCACTACAGTGAATAAGGGGTTGAGAATTGCTGGCTTTAGTCTCATACGTTTTAAGGCAAGAAGGAACCATTGTGATGATCTAGTCTGATCTCCTGCATAGCACAAGCCGGAGAACTTTATCCACTGATTCCCACATCAACCTCAGTTTGACCTAGAGCATTATGTTCTATAAAGATATCCAGACTCATTGTAGGTTGCACTAGTTGTGTTACTAATCTCTGCTCAGTAACATACCTCACTGTATGTGTTGTTTTTCATCGCAGAACCCTCTCCTATGCACTGAGTTTGGATGTTTTTTTTCTTCTTCTTCTTTTCTTTCGTTACAGCCTTTCCGTTGCTGTAAGTACCCCTCCGCATGCTTCCATGCTGCTCTTACAGTTCAGAAAGCAGCATGTGGCAAATGTCACCTTGTGTCATCAGTCTTGCTAAGATGCACAATAAAGTAGTGTGTGTGTTGGCTAAGGTGAAATGTTATTACAACCGAGTACAATATTTGTATTGGGAGGATAATCAACAATCCACCCAAGTAAGTGAAGCACTAAGGAAAGAGCTTTCATTTTCTCCAGTTGTTTCAAAGTGGAAAAGATTGATGTCCTTTGTCTGAGAACATGGGCCTCTACTGTAGAGTTTATTCGCCAGATAGATTCTTGCAGCTCGTGGACTAGCGTGGACTACAAAACCTGGGGCTGAATTTTTCTGCTCTCTTCCTTCTCTTCCTGGTGCTAGACTGGTGAGCGTGCGCCCAATTCACAGAACGTACAAGTCTGTTGCAGCCCCAGCGAGAGGGGGCTGGCTCTTTAGCACAAACCATGGCAACTCGTGATTTTAGCCCTGGAGATCCTCAGTTCAATCCCCAATGTTAGCTAAGATGGTGGCTGTAACACTGGCACTTAACCTTGACCTGCAGGGGGAGGCAGGATGTTAACACAAATAGACAGATGTTCTGGAGTTGTGCAGCTCTTGCTAGCAAGCATCATGGCCTAGGACATTGATTTAACAAAACCTCCTCCCCCACCCTCAAAGCCAAGCCCTGATCGGTGTTGACACTGCAGTAAGCAGGCTCTTTGCTGGGTCTGTTGCAGAAGTGAGGGGCTCAGTTCCTGTTCTTCAGGAGGGAGCCACAGAGCTGGTTCTCCCACAGATCAGCTCCCTGCCTCCCCGAGGTATACGATACAGAGCCTCACCCTCCCATGGCTAGGGCGACAGAGATGACTGCAGATCTAAAGAGTGAATGGCATCCCCTGCACAACTCCTGCCAGGGGGAAAGAGGGGAGGCTGAGAGTCCTTAAGCACATATTTAAACCGGGGGGAGGTCTGAGGGACTCTCTCTCCTCTCCCTCCCCCTCTTCAGCTGTCCTGACGATGGGTGGGTTCTTTACCCCCAGGGCCTGGTTGCATCTCACAGGCTGGCTAACAGGCATGCTTCAGAGCTATCTACTGGCCAAGAGCTATCTCTGCCCCCCTCCCCGGCCCCGGTCCATTCAGTCTCCCTGTCTGTCAGCGAGCGGGGCAAGCACTCCCTGGGCCATCAGAGAAGTTCCCCCTGAGCTCACACCATCCCCAGTCCCGGGGCTGCCACACGCAGCCGCTGAGGCAGACTCCGAGTCCCACCACATAGGCACAACATAGCTGCCACTAATGGTAGGCCCCTGTGATGAGAATATAAACCTCACACTGGGATACACGGGGTTAAGAAGCAGATCCGGGCCCAGGGGATGCCACACCTGCAGCACCTACTCCAGCTGGAGAAGGAGCTTAAAAGAGAGCCAGACCGGATAGGAGGACAGACCTGCCTTAAGAGCTCCTGAGCAAGGACACAGCAGAAGTCCTTACTGCAAGGAAGGGGCTTGCAAGGGACAGCTGCTCAGGCCCTAGATGAAGGAGCAGGGAGGAGACTCTCGTGAGAGACAGCGGGGAGCTGTCTCTCTTGGGACCACTGTCAGGGGGTGCTGGAGACAGAGGGAGAGTTGTGACCCAGGTACCTAAGCGGGTAAATGCTGCCTGTCACACCCCCACTCCTCATTCTGAGTGGCCTCTGCAGCAGTGAAGCCCAGACTGAGCACAGAGGGCTCCATGAATGTGCCTGTGGCAAGGTCTGGCCCTAAACCAGACTCCCCACCAGAGTTCCTAAATCTGAACTGAGGGAACCAGTGACTAACCGGAACCCAGACAGCATTAGAAACACAGCAGGTCACTGATCAAAGGCAGATTCCAGCTTGTATGGGGAGGCGGGAATTAATCACAATCTGCTGCTCTGCCTGGGGATCCAAGAGGAATGTGTGTGTTCCTCCGTCCTCCGGGGGATAGTTCACTTTCTGACACACGGCTGCAGTCTCAGGGGCAGCAGAGCCTTAAAGCCCAGCTATGAGTTATCAGTGTGGCCAGGCATTGGAACGAATAGATGGTGTGGTCGGGAACAAAAAGGATACGACGTTATGCAGCCTGGTTATTGGACTGACAGGCCCTTAACCTTTTCACGGGTAATAAATAATTATTGTAGCCTCAACAGCCTTTTGCGGTTCCAGAGAGACTGATTAATGGCTGGCAGTGTGCTCTCAGAGGAGAAAGGGGCTAGGAAACTGTTTCTCTTCAAAGCTAGGCAGGAGAAGGTTTAACAGGGTTTACACAGCAGAGAGCAGTTGGGTTAGCTTTGGTAGCACAGTTCATTTTGATGGTACTGGCTAGCTGTTCAGCTACAATCTCAGTAACACCAACCTTTTTTCAGTCTGAAAAGTAATAGGAATATGAATTGCATTCATTAAAAACTAATGCACACGAGGCCCTCGCCCCCTCCATCATCCATCCATGAGTGTATTATGCAGCAGCGCCTAGAGGTGCAAGGCACTCTTAAAAACTCACAGGAGAGGACAGTCTCTGCACCAAAGAGCTTCTAATCTAAATAGACCCCATATAGAAATGGTGGGCAAATGGAAATGTGGCATTATCCCTATTTTATAGTTGGGGGACTGAGGCAGAGAGATATGAACTGGCTTGTCCAAGGTCACATGGGGTGGGTGAGGTTTCTTAGGATCAGGAATTCGACCAGATCCCCCGTGTCCCAGAGCTTGGGGATAATTTCATTTCCTGTTAAAGCTTTGCTTCATAGTAAATGCACTTTTGTAGCCAGTCACAATGCACACACCTGGGCTTAACACATTCATACGTGATTTGATTCAGAAATGTAATAAGATGTTGTCAACAGAGTGGCAATTAAAACCATTGGATCATTGAGAGGCTTTCAGGAATAAACATATGGTGCTAGTGTTGCTAGTGTTACTCAGGGACCACAATCAGATTATTGTTATTATTGTATTATTATTAAACTGGGCACAAGCATCCCACCTGGTTGTAGGAATTGGTAAGTTAAAACCAAGAACACAATTTCCTGCCTTTTAGCAAGACACCCAAAAGGAAATGGAATTTGCCTAACTGACCCTGTGAGCATTCGAAATAGTGTTTACTTACATTGCAATGCTGTGGGTTTGCTGTTTGTTAGGGAAAGCCACCTAATGTCTGACGAGATATTTGTCTCCTGTATGCATCAGGCCAGATGCTCAGTGGGTGTACATCAGTGTAATTCCCTTGAAGTCAATGGAGCTATGCTGATTGACACCAGTTGAAGATCCAACTGCAGATTTGTACTACTTCATTGAACAGGAGGCATTACAGTTTTGATGCCATGACCCCTGATGGCCTAGTTGAGTCTGATTACATCACTTTAAATATATCCAGAAACAGGGCCTGAAGAATAGGTTTGATGCTCCATTTTCTTTAGCTTTCTGTAACGTCTATGACATTCTCTGACCATGACCCAGTTGTTTTCTTCTGTTGATGGTAGTTTGTATTTAATAAGTCTCAGGAAGGAATTCTAACCAGTCTCCTCCTTTATTAAAGCTGTATTTCCATTGAAAGTAGGCATATGTTTTGTGGCTATAGGGTCAGATTCTTAGCGGGTGTAAATCAGCATAGCTACGTTGACTTCCAGTGTTGCCAGCTCTAGTGATTTTATTGTGAATCTTACAGTATTTGATCATTTTCTTAAAGGTTCACTCCCAGAGTCTCATTGCTTTGTGCAAATCTTCGCTTTCATTAAAAAATGTTTCTAGTCCTCATGGTTGTGGGAGAAAGCATGAAAACATAAACCAAAATCCAGATGTTAAAAAAACAAACAAACCTCAAAATGGATTGTTTTTTGAGAACTCTTGTGGTTTTTAGGACAATCTCCTTATTCTGGGGGACCTGACTTGTGAGTTCTGACCATGTAGGGTTTGGAATAGTGCACTGCAGTGTTGCTGCCACTGACTGACACCAGCTGAGGATCTGACCTATGGGCTGGAGTGGATCTGAGCAATGGAACATGCATTAGTAGAAATGATATGGGAAGCACGAAGTAAAAATTTCCAAGACTTCTCTTGAGATACTCATTGATAGGGATGCAGTCACAGCTGACAAGTCTCAGTAAACCGGTGGAGCAATGAAAAGGCTGTTCTCTGAGTCCAGAGTATAGATAATATGACAATGGCATGCCCCGGGGCTATCTTTGCTCTTGAAGGAGTCTCCGCTGTCTTTGGGAGGCTCACTGGTTCATAAATGCTAGCTTCTCCATCACTCCACTGAAAATGGAACGGTGCTGAAACAGAATGTGCTAATTTGGCACAGGCCATCAGCAAGGGCAGCTCCTTTGAAGTCATCTTCACAGGGGATTGTACATTCACATGTACTTTGAGTGACACCCCACACATTCAAACTTCTGCCTGCCCAACCTCTAAAACACATCCATGTTTTAAAATGATTTGGACATGGAGCAGAATTTCTCAGCTAGCCGGAAGCCACCATGCTCCAGATCCCATGCTGGGTGAAGAAAGGAGAAGAAGGAGTTTGCAGCTTTCCTGCTATTTAATTGGTTGGAACCTAGGCCATTCACTAAAGAGACTAGATAACTTGCCCATGGTCACGCAGGACGTCTGTGGCATAACAGAGCCCAGGTCTGCTGACTCCTATCCTTTGCCTCAAGCAAAAGACCCTTCTTGCCATCAGAGATTAAGATGAACGATAAAAATTTTAAAAGTACCGAAGTCCCCAAGCCTCTTTTGCAAATGAGACGTTTGCTCCTAAGTCAGTGCAGTGTTTTTGAAAATTTTACTCCTTATCTGCATCTACCTCTTGCCACAGTACTATATACACAATTATACATTGACTGTCCTGCTGGCCAGGCCTGCAGTGTGTAGCATTCTATTTCCTTTGCGTGCGAGTGCATGATGGGTTTATATCTTGCTGGATCTATGCTACCAAAGTACCTGGTAATGTAAAGACATTCTGTTGCTTGTGTTCCTCATGGTGCCCCCTCTTCCTTTCATAGATAAAACTTAGCCTCACTGGCTGTGAAGGAGGCACACCAAAGCTGTAAATTATGTCAGTCTGGGGACGGAACATTCCGTCGTATCAGGCAGCTTCATGCCATTCAGCAGTAAATCTGATCTGATTTATGTCAGCATAATGCATATGGCTTCCTTCGACAAGCTGATCTGTGACAAGCTCGTTAGAGCAGAGATGTGTGCGTGATGCCAATTACAAAGGGACGGATGTGTCTCCAGCTCGACAGTATGTAGCCATAGGAGGTTGAACAAAATATTGCCTCTTGTTTATGTGTCTCGTGTGCCAAGAGCTGTATTTCATACACGTACGGTATGTGATTTCCGTGAACAACTACACGTAAATCCCCATTCCCAACTAGAGCCATTGGACATCCCAGGCCAGCCACACAGGATTTGTTCTTTGTCTTGGATGGATATATAATCTGAGCGGCCAGCTATGTATTAACCAGCAGTTCTGGGGGGAAGAAGTCCCACAGCTCTTAGAATATACAACGTGAGTCATATCTTTCAAAGGTCCAGAATAAAACATGAGGGGAGAGATCACAGGTGGGAATGGATGATACCTGAAATCTGTATCTGAAGAGAAATTAGAGTCACACATCAGGGGTTTGAGTAAAACCACTCACGCAGAGATTTGGAAGGAATGCTGTTTTCCACCTCAATTTACTGCCATCCCACACACACTGGAGAGTAACTGCATTGGTGGCTCTGTCCACTAGCATACGCAATCAGAATACAGAATACAGAGAAATTAGGTCACCGAGAAAGTTTACTTCCATGTATTTATTTGGGTTCCTTGGCATTTCTATTGGGCCTTGTTTGTAAGTAACATTCATTTTGACTTGTTGTAACCTTATTGTTCTTTGATTAATTATTTGCTTTCTGAATGCTACTGTTACTTAGTTCTTGGATCGTGTTTTCTATCCCTTGATCTCAAAGTGTGGATGTATCATTATGGTTTCCATTTGACAGGGAAACCAAGGCACAGGGAGAGTAAATGAGTTCACACAGCAAGTCAGAGCTGGAAATAGAGCCCAGGTCTTCTGAGTGCCAGTTGGGCAGCCTGTCCATTAGCCTATGCAGTCTTTGTTTTTCTATAGCACTTTTTATCTGGTAATCTCAGAGCAGTTCATACACCTCAATTAGTTAATCCCTGCACCATCCCATTGAGGTAGGAGATTGTTATTATGTGTCCCCATTTTACAGGGGGGGTAAACTGAGGCATGAAAAGGTTAGTGAGGTTACATAGAGATCATCTACTGGGACCAGCATCCAGGAGTCCTGAATCCCAGAGAGCAGTTGTAACCACAAGGCTACTCTGCCTCCTGTGATGTAATATCAAAGAGGTTTGTGTAAGGATGAATTCCTCTAACAGTATCACCCTTAATGTGTGCTGTCCATGGTTCTGGCCAAATGCTGCATTTTGCCATCAGACTGACAGCACATCCTTAACAGCTCTGCAAAGGGTTTCACAATAAGAGAACTGCTGTAAGATTTCTCCCTAAAATCACTACATGCTGCAGAATTCATCCTACAGCTCTTTACCTGCCATGTCTGCATGAGGGGAGCTGCAGGTGATTTAAAAAAAAAAAAAAGAGGGAGGGGGAAGGGAAGGATTTAACCTATGGATCAAATTGTTCCATTCTCCCCTAGTCAGCACCAAGCATTTTGCACCATGAATAGATTCTTAAATCCACATTGCTGTTTTCCCAGATTCATTCATGGTTGATCCATTTGACCTTATCAAAATAATGTATCCAACCCATAGGAAAATACCCTTACCCCAATTAAGTCAGTATTTTATACAGTAATAAGCAATTCTATGGCATGCATCACCACAGTATCTTGTGTACCTTTTCTCCATAAGCCATCAGGAAGTTCTGGGTTTTGTTCCACGTTCTGCAACAGATTTGCAGTGAAACTGTGGGCAAGTCACTTAACCTCTCTGTGCCTCATATTCACCATCTACAGAATGGGGATAATGCTTTGTAAAGCACGTGGCGACTGGGGATTGTATGTGTGCTAAATATTGTTATAGCAAAGATGCAGCA
This sequence comes from Mauremys mutica, assembly GCF_020497125.1. Classification (NCBI taxonomy): domain Eukaryota; kingdom Metazoa; phylum Chordata; order Testudines; family Geoemydidae; genus Mauremys; species Mauremys mutica. The sequence continues at coordinate 38,214,478 of NC_059083.1, forward strand.
GATATAAATAGAGTTTTGAGGGGGTGGGTTTAAAGATTTTAAATAATGCATGTAAAGGTGTTGATATATTTGATATAATTGCAGGGTTTCTTTAAATGCAATTAACTGAGACTGTATGGCTTGTATAGATATAGTACGCAGAACAGGTCTCACACATCTATCGTTACTACATTTTTACTCAAGTGTGTTTAAAACAGTACAAAACCTGTTCACCTGTCTGTCTGTCTAACATCTAACTTAATCTGTCAAGCCAAGAAATTTAGCACGATTCAGGGTAGTATCTAAGGGTCTGAGCCAGCCAAGTTCTTAGGCACCTGCTTAAAATTAAACAAGTGCTTTTGCACTTCACCGAACCAGGGCCTAGGTGCTGTTGTATGCACCGTTGCTGAGTCTTCAGGCTGATTGGAAGTGCATGCTGAATGCCAGGGCGTAAAATTGAGTTCTCGGAGCGGAAAGGGGCGATTCATCAAAGTTTTACCTATTGCTTATCTAAGCACCTTAATTAGATTTCACTGTTCTAAATAAGACCTTATTGGAGGAACCCATCGCATTTATTACAAGGCTGCTGAGTGGAGAAATCATCTCGAGCTGTCAGCTGGTGGTTCGGCTCCGGCTGCTCCATCTGGGTCCCAGCTGGAAGTGTGGTTCATGAGAACATTGCCCTGTACGCACACTTCCACAGGCTACTTCTTCCTTATGTTTGATTCTGCTGTTCCAATGGTCCTTGGAAACTAACAGCATGTGATCTACGCACCCCGGAATTATGATTTCAAAAACCATATTTTGTGTAGAGGATACACTGGCAAACTGGACAGCTCCAGCAGGGGACTGAAATGCTGAGACCCTGTTGGTTTTGCAGCACTGCCAGGCTTTCATTAGGATAGAGAATATTCCCATTGATCATAACCCATCTAAACCAAACGGTCTGGGTGTATTGGATGGATAGAATAGAAGTGAGGATGTTAGTGCACTCTCTAGAGGGCCTTTAAGCATTCAGTAGGGTTTCACTAGCACGTGAGAAACCAGAAAATCAAGAAACTGGGTCACCAGGATTCATTCATTTGCTGTGTATATTTTCAGCTGGGCTTTGATTGCTGTTCAGACTAGCATGTTTAAGCTTGCATTCCGTCCTTCCGAATATTGTAATATCCTGAATTCCTGCTCTCGCTGCTCCTTACAATCTTATCATAAATCTTACTATAATATATAGTATATATCAGTGGTTCCCAAACTTTAACAACCTGTGAACCCCTGTCACTAAAATGTCAAGTCTCATGAACCCCCTCCTAAAAATGAATATTTCCAGGGATTTTCTCCTTTACCTGAGTATAAATTATAAAAGCAGTGATCTTGGAAATATAAAATTTGTTTTTATGACATGCTTATTACCCACTGTTTATTATTAATTATTATTTATCATTACAGTATTTTTATTACATTATGAAAACGGCAACACTCTTCCAAGATCTCACTTTCGTAGCTTGTATCACTTTGAGTAAGCCTGTCATAAGACAAGGCTCCTATGTTTCATGAAGGAGTATCAGATTTGAAACATCATGAAGGTATTTAAGAAGCCAACTCAAAGAGTTCCTCCTACACAAGCATTCAGGTCTTGAGTAGTCCAGGCAAACAATGCAGGTTACAACAAAGCTTAAACTTGTTCTTCATAATAATTTAATTTTAAAAATAGCGAAAAATGTTCACCTCCCTTTCCATTTCTTATAAGGAGTCTTGAAGTTTAAATCTCTTCAGTGTGATAGATATGCCTGCTTTGATCTGCTTAGCTCTTGGAAGTCCCGGGGTCCCTAGGGACAGCTCTGTCTGCCATTAGGGATTTTTTCCCTAGAACCTCCTGTAATATATCGTGAATCCCCAGGGGTTCACGAACCCCAGTTTGGGAACCACAGGTATATGCTGATGTAATAATTGGTCATATTTATATTGTAGTAGCACCTATAGGATCAGACCAAAGCCAGACCCCCATTGTATTAGGCACTATGTGCCTGCACGTAATGAGAGACAGCTCTTGCCCCAAAGAGTTTACAGTCTAAATAGACAAGACAGGCAAAGGGTAAACAGGCACAGGGAGGTGAAGTGACTTTTGCCTACGGTCACAAACCAGGTCAGTGGCAGAGCCAAGAATAGAATAGAAGAGTCCTCTGACTCCCACTCCAGTGCTCTATCCACTGGACAACACTGCCTCTGCCTTTGGTCCATAGGTGCTAGAACTAAGGGCGCGCAGCGCCCCCTGGCTTGAAGCAGTTTCCATCATATACAGAGTTTATAGTTTGGCTCAATGACTCTGAGCACCCCCACTATACAAATTGTTCCAACACCCCTGCTTTGCTCTCTTCCCCTCCCCCCACTTAACTGCTTCTTTGCTTTCTTTTCCCACTCTTGGTTTTGTGCCTTCTTTCGATTCATCATGAAGATTCACCAAATTCCCTCCCACTTCTTCTGCAAATCTCTCCTGGAAAAATCCTTCAACTCTCCCTCAATGTGAAATATCTCCCTCAATATAAATGCAAATTTACTGCAATATGCCCCGTGTGATCCCCTTTGGTGGGTGATAATTTACATCAGAAATGCTAAACCACGAAACTGAGATTATAGAAAATCATACTGCACTAAACAAATTAATCTCATGTCATATTAAGCGTCTTTCACTTTTAATGTTCTTGGGTCTGTCATATAAAGTCTCTCCTATATTTTATGCCATGGAAAGTTACAAAGTTTTGGTTTTATATCTATGTAGATAAGTATTTTTACCTTGTGTTAATTTCAGATGTATACTGCAGATATTTTTTAAACCGGTGTTTTCTCCATAAAAGCTTGACCAAGGTAGAAGCAACACATAGTAAACTTTGTATATTCTTTTCTAGGTGGAAAAATTGGCTAAATACTTGGACCCAAATGACCTGGGAAGAATCAACTTCAAGGATTTCTGTCATGGAGTTTTTGCTATCAAAGGTAAATAATGCAGCTGTTATAAAAATGATAGAATTATAAAATATAATATAAAAGTTTAACTCAAGCATGTTTTCTTATGGCATGGGCCATCAGAAGTTTTGATATTCACTAGGATAGATGCTGATGAATTGTACTTTGCTCTTCTGTCTCACTGAAGTATAATCAATAAGATGCTGATCCTGCAAAGAGTTAGGCACATGCTTAACTTAAAGCATGTGACTAGTCCCATTAAAGTCAACCAGACTGCTCACATCAAATTAAGTATGTGCATGAGTCTTTGTAAGACTGGGACCTTATTTCTTTAAACCACCTATATATTTAGACAGGACATGGGATAAAGGGGTTGGTCTAAACATGAATGAATGCAGATGTGGAAAACTTTGACTATACCTGAAAAGTATCGGGTTATCAAGATCACTGGGAATTTTCCCTTCCGTCTACACTGGGTTAATAACCGTTACTCATGAATGGACTTTTCCTATACAGTTTCTCCAGCGTAAGAGACATGTTCTCAACTAACATCTATAGATATTTATATTTGAATTATATTTAAGTTCTCTACATTCCACAGACAGTTTTCCCAGGCAAAAGAGCTGTGGAGGCTTTGGTTAAAAATTCATAGATCTGTGTGAAAGGAGTGAACAGTTTTCTGTGAAATTTTACAGAATGTTTGATGCTATTTGGGGTGATTTTGTGCTAATCCATAGATTTCACTTTTATATAATTTTTTTTAAATGAACAGAAAATCTGCAAAATTCAAAATCTGCAAAAATAGACATTGCTTAGGTTGAACTTTGAATTCCAGAGCCACCTTTTTGTTCAAAGTGATCCCATTGTTATAATGAAAAAGGAGACATTTTTAGCACAGACAAAAAATTGGTTTTGGGGGGAGCTGGTATTTTGTTTTGTGGTTTTGTTTGTTTAAGTAAAATCGGCTCATTTGGGCATTCAGAGCAACACATAAAAAGGAGAAATCACATTTTGCCTTTTTTTTCTCTTCGCTGTGATGTGAATCTCTGTTAAAAACTCTCTGTCTTGTCTTCGGATCTATCTTCATTACTCCAATGGCATGGAACGCCAGCTGTAGTGTAGGGCTCCTCCTATTTTGGGGGTGTCCCTGCTGCTGCATGTCCCGGGTGCAGCTTAAAATTCTGTTGATTTAGGAGCATGCAAAAGGGATACAGCAGGGGAGGAAAATGTCCATTGTCTTGACTTGCCCATTATCTTTCATATATGGATCCCTGGCATCACCATCAACCCTGAAGTGCTGTTGCTTATCTGGGCCTTTTTTATTATGCCTGTGATACGCCTGAGCAACAGGGAGCTGTACGAAATGTCCCTGTTAAAAAGGGAGCTGCTTTTGATTTACCTCATTGGTTCTCCATGTACTTAGGAGAACATACTGTACCATGCACGCCCCTGTATAGCTACTGCCCTTCATTTCATTAATAAAGAAAAATATATTGCAAATATGGCTGGTGACTAGGAAAAGTAGCTATGCTAAGCGCAGTAATTCCATGGAGACTTGAACGGAAAGTGTATTTCCTTAGCACACCGTTAAAAAACAAATGTTCTACAACATTTTTGCATAAAGTGTTCCCTTTACTTCAAAATCCATCAGGGGTCAAATCCTTCGTATCTAACAGAAGTGTTACCCTGATCTGAAAGTCATTTGAGTGCTCAATACACAAAATCAATCAAGGGTTGAGTAGTTTGAGTATTCAGGAGTTTTCCCTCGATGTCCAGTAATAATGACTGCTCAGCCCTTTGAGTAGCTCTGAAATAACATTGGAATCTAGTCCTCTGGTCTTTTCATTGATCTTAGCATTTGAACTCGGGCAGATTATTATTATTAATAATATCTAGCTCTGATCATCCATAGATCTCAAAGCACTTTACAAAGGAGCAAAATATCCCATTTTATAGATAGGGAAATTGAGGCACAGAAAGGCAAAGTGACTTACCCAAGGTCATCCAGCAGGTCAGTGGCTGAGCTGGGACTACAACCCAGATCTCCTGAATTCTGATCCAGCGACGGAACCACTACGCCACACTGCCTTCCTGTCACATACTTTTTAATACTTCGAGCCAGATTCTCATTGCCTCACTGACAATGAGTGGATACTTTACTATGCAAGTAGAATTGATTTCAGCAGGCCTAATCCCAGGGAAGATTATTACTGGCTGTGATAAAAACTCAGGGCCTGATCTTGTAAAGATTTATGCAGATGCTCCACCTTATGCACATGCTCCACATTACACACAGGAAAAGTTCCTTTGAAATCAATGGGACTATTCACATGCCCAAAGCCAAACTTGCCTAAATCTCTGTGGGATCAGGGCCTTGCAAAAAACGGGCCAAATACAGATCTGGGATAACTGAGTCTCACTCTGCTGAAATCAGTGGTGCAGCAGCTGTTTACACCTGATCTAAGTTTAGCTCAGTGTGGTTTTATGGGTCATAAAACAACATGGCTGTGCTGGGTTTACTTCCTTTATTATTTTCAACAGCATTAGCCTTGTTCAGGGAATATGACTGGTTAGTTAACTTTTGTTTCTGGTATTGCCTGGCAATGAAGCAGAAATGATACAGCTGCATTCAGAGGGGCTGTAGCTTTTAATATTATTTCCTGGCCAAAAAAAGTAGCGGACTGGGGGAAAAAAAACTGGAAGGAAGCACTGAGTAATGTTTTAGGTGCAGAGATTGGTATTGGGGCCTGAGATTTCTAGACCCAGTTCTGCTCCTGACTTGCCAGTAGGTCCTAAGGTGAGCTGGAGCTGCTCTGGGTCACAGGTTTCCCTACTTGTAAAATTAGGATAATTTTACTTTTCTCAAGGATGCTGCAGGGTTTAGTCAATTCATGTTCGTAAAGCACTGTGAGCCCTTTGGATGGAAAGTGCCACAGCTATGAAAGGGTTAATTATATGATGTGCATGACAGGGGTCTTGGTAGCTAGAAAGGAATCAAATACATCCCATCAAGCCCATCTCCTTTCCAGGGAAGGATAGAGTCCTCTGCTAAAAGGCAGAAACTATTAAATTACATTTGAGCTTAGCCAAAGGCAAAGCAAAATCAACGAGGAGACAGCTCAACATCTTCACTGCTGATCAGCCTCTCAGGTTCTTAGGGCAAAACATTCCACCTGTGCTTCTCTGAGCACCTGGTCCTTACTGACGCACCAGTGTTCTGGCTTGGCCCAGACACAGGGTGACTCTCAGACGGATCTCAGCGTGATTCCAGGAGGTGCCTATGGAGAGTCTCTTACAATGAGACTATTATGAAGCCAGCAGGAGGCGAGAGTGCAGTGCCACAGTGGTTTTAATTTAAAGTTCGTGGCAGCAAAGGACAGCGGTGTAACGATATGAGATTGCACTGGGAAAATGCTCTCGATTAAAGCTTTAGAGTGCATCTACAAGGTGACTTGACGTGGGGAAAACGGGAAGCTAGTAGGGGAAGCTAGTACAAGAGATTGGTGTGAGCACAGTAAGAACCTAAGAGATGAAGTTGTCTAGTGATTGCACCAGTGGATTGGATTCCTGGGTTCTAGTTGAAGGCTAAGACACAGTCTTTGTCCTGAATGGGTTACAGCAGGGGTAGGCAACCTATGGCATGTGTGCTGAAGGCGGCACATGAGCTGATTTTCAGTGGCACTCACACTGCCTGGGTCTTCTCCACTGGTCCAGGGGACTCTGCATTTTAATTTAATTTTAAATGAAGCTTCATAAACATTTTAAAAACCTTATTTACTTTGCATACAACAATAGTTTAGTTATATATTATAGACTTATAGAAAGAGACCTTCAAAAAATGTTAACATGTATTATTGGCACGCGAAACCTTAAATTAGCATGAATAAATGAAGACTCGGCACACCACTTCTGAAAGGTTGCCAACCCCCGGGTTACAGGCTAAATCCCCAGTCCTGCACATGTTTCCATTGACTGTAGGGGGAGGCATAGCTCAGTGGTTTGAGCATTGGCCTGCTTAACCCAGAGTTGTGAGTTCAATCCTTAGGAATCTGGGGCAAAATCAGTCCTTGGTCCTGCTAGTGAAGGTAGGGGCTGGGCTTGATGACCTTTCAGGGTCCCTTCCAGTTCTATGAAATAGGTATATCTCCATATATTATTATGTAACACAATGAGGTCTTGATCCAGGGCTAAGGCTCCTAGGCGCTGCAGTAATACAAATAATAATAATAACAATGTGCTTAAAGGTAAGGTTTTTTGCAAGACTGGGGCCTAAGGCGTCAAAGGATTCATGAGGTGTATCTTGTGGATTGGCTACCTAAATGTATTTATGGAGATCTGTATATGTATTTATCCACACACACGCACAGGTTATATTATAAACCACCAATAATGCCAACGTTTTCCTGAATTATGTAAGTCCTTATAGCAAATGTAATGAAATCAGTAACAAGGATATATACTAGAGAGACCTTTCTCAAATCAAAGAGTATTTATAGCTATTTTAATAAAAGACATCCCATTATGTATATATTTTACTGCAACTCTTAATAAGGAACTAGATCCATCACTTGCCTCACCCGATGAAGGTTTTATTGGTCTTCAGCCAGCAGAGACATTTTTCTTTCTTTAAAACGAATTGCTCTTGTTAAAGTTGAGAAAATGTATGCTCACCTTCCAAAAATCTAGGCTCCACCATGTTATTATCTCTCATTTTTCAACAGAGCTTCATGTCCCAAGAATAGCAGTGGTCTCATTATCAGACAAAAGCAATCAATCCAACTAGGCTGCAACTAATTTTAAATATGGCCCTTCGACATCCCAGCCTAGTTGGATTGTGTATAATAATCAGATTAATTTAGCAAAATGAGACACTCTGATAAATCCCAAGGTTTTGTTCTAATTGAGTATGAATCTGTGTTCTTCTTAGTGGCTGAAGCCAAACATTTACATTCAAAATTTTGCTACCCTAATTCCTTGCCATATTTCTTATTTATGAGACTTCAGATTAAATTGTCTCATCACAGAGCTGAGCTCTTGGGGATAGTTCCCTTGATAGTCCGGGATGAAGGATAACTTTTTGCCTAGCAGAAGTGAAATACTTTTGTGTTCCTATCTGGGAGTTGTCTGTGTCGTGAATTTGTGTTTAAACATTGTGCTTGAAACATCTGAGTTCTCTGGAATCCTGGATTCACATCCCAGCAGCAGAGAATCAACCTGGAGGGAGAAAAATTGAGTTCCATGAAGTTTAGAAATTTGATTGACTTTCTTAGATGAGGTCTTGAAAACCAGATTTGGATCTGGTCCAAAACTCCCAAACTAAACACTCCCCAAACATTGGCATGTTTGAAATCCAGATCTGTATTTTGCAAATAGCTCCTGTATCCATAAAGAGTTGAATTAAAACACTCTTGAACTTCGGGATCTGAAATCAGGGGCGTGGCCCTACCTCTGCTGAATCCAAGGCACTGCCTGCTCTGCGTGTGTGTGAAAAATCTCTTGGCTCTTTATGAAGGAAGACCTTGTTGTTTGCCAAGGTTTCCCCCCATTCCCAGCATCTGTGAGCTGGACATGGCCACATGGCCCTTGACCTGTGATTCATACACTTCTGCAGCTGCTGCTGAGATTGCAAGTAGAAACAAAATTAAGCTTTCTCAAGCCTCTAGCAGTCTGCTTTTTGGCGTACATTGACAGCATGCTCCTGATTCCCTGGGATGGAGGATTTAGACAATCTGAAGGAGCAGCAATGGGGGATATAATGGGTTGGAGGAGATTAGTCTCATTGGATTTGTCTACACTGAAATAAATCACCATGGCTGGCCCATGTCAGCTGACTTGGGCTCCCATTGCTTAGGCTGTGTGGGACTATCAAATTGCAGTGTAGATGTTTGGGCTCATGCTGGAGCCCAGGCTGTGGAACCCGGAACCCGAACGTCTACACTGCAATCTAGTAGCGCTGCAGCCTGAGCCCCGTGAGCCCGACTCAGCTGACGTGGGCCAGCCGTGGGTGTTTTATTGCAGTTTAGACATACCCGTTGTGTATCATTCTGATGAAACTCTAGGCTGGAGGGCAACCTGTCTCTTTAAGGAAAGCCACTGTTCTTTCTCCTTTGTAGAGGTAGATTATCCAGTAAATGTCTTGCTTCAGCACTTGAGTAGTAACCCTGCTGTTGGGGCCACTTTCCTAGCATAATTAGGCTCTGCTGCAAACCGGGACTGGTTTGTCATCAAGATAAAGGCTGTAAAGCTTTTTTGCTGGAACATCAAAAGAACAAAGTTTAGCTGCTGGTGTATCTGCACTTTCCAGCTGCTCGCTTCATGCCATCCGTTCAATTAACGATCACCAGTCAGGAGAGCTACTGCCATCAGGTATTGGCTTGGTGCAAATACACCTTTGAAATCCTGGCCCCAGTTACATCAGTGGCAGAATTCTCATTGACTTCAGTGGGGCCAGGATTTCATCTGTTACATTTGTCCACTGTGATCATTGTGATTGTACTGATTGAGGGCCTGATCCTGCCAACGGTTGCTACCAATCGTAGTGCAAACTGGCTTGAGAAGTCGTATTGATGACCGTGAGTTAGTCAGGGTAGTAAGCATTATGCTCCGAGTGTTTGCACAATGATGCCCTTAGTCTGGTTAGTAAGGTTTAAGTAAGTACATTTGACCTGTTTGTTCTATTTAAGTACCTCTATTTCTGTTCTCGTAGTGTTTTCTCTTCTTTTTTTGACAAAAAACCTATTCTATATAAAAAAAAAAATCCAACAACAAATAAAGAGTGAGCTCCCCCTACTGGCCCTGTAGCTGCAGTTAACTAAAAAGTATGACTTCAGATTACATTAAAGGAACAGGAAACGAGAGTTGTCATAGATTCTCTTGCATTGGAAACACGAATATATATTCATATTTTGAAGTAGAAAAGTAATAGGGAAAAATACATTCAGACTTTCAAGAGGCTATTACACCATGGAAACAACACCAACAACTGTACAGTAATTACTGTATAATGTCTTTCATATGAGATATATTGATCAGTGTTACATAGATGGTATTGTGATGAAACAATCAGGCTATTATAATGCCAAATTACAAACACTGCCTCTTGAGAACCAGATTCTAATCCCTCTACTCAGCTGGAGCAGTCGTTTATTCTTCATGTGGTCCCATTGAAGTCCTGGGCATGACCTTTGAAGTTGCCTTTAAAGATACATAGGTGCCTAAAGATGCAGGTAGGTGCCTAGGCCTTGATCCTCAAAGGTGTTTAGATGCCTGGGAATTAGGTGCTTAGGCACTTTGAGAAATCCAGCTCCAAATCCGTCAGCTGAGAGAAGTATGAGACAGCTCTCGCTGTGGATCAGCCGCAGAATGGGAGATGTAGACTACACAGCTGGAAGAGTGGGTTACAGATGTGTGCTGTGATGGACTTAAAATCAATGTCTGTGGCTCGTGCCTTATACCCGAGATCAGGACAGAGCCATGTGAGTGCAAGAACCGCAATAGGGCACCAAAGAAAAACTAAAAATCTCGTATGAACCCTTTCAAACTAGTACTAGCTGTGTCACTTACACGGTAGGTTTGACCCAGCAAATTCTTGCTCTTAGAGTGCTTCTTACTCACCTGAGCTTCTTATTCCTTTGGACTTCAGTGGAACAAATTGCTGGAGAAGGACTGGGGCCTTAGCTAATAAGTAACACTCTAGCTATTTAATGAAGTGGGGTTAGTTCCTCTTCAAACTATTTTAAGGCTCAACTAAATTTTTGCCTAATATAGCCGGAAGCCATAAAGGAGCCTAATACACTATTAAAGATCCAAAGGTAGATAAGCGAAAAGCGACTGCTCCTAGGATATGTGCCAAGAACCAGGTACATCCAATTAAGTAACCGGATTTGATTTCCTATAGTATTAAAACTGCTTAATTGCCCATGAAAATTACATGACTCAGGATGGGTTAAATTTCCTTCTTGGAGCATTTGTAGGAAATTGCTTTGTGATTGTGTTTACTTTCCTTCAAAGCGGCTGTTTGCAGTTGACCATTCAGTAGGGTTTGAAAAGCACTGCGCCTTTGCTCTACAGAACTGTTGGGCACACAAAATCATCCAGAATTGAGAGAGATCTGTGGCCTCCAGGGCAAACTGGATTAAAGGCACTTACCCTGGTGTAAATCAGGAGTAAATCCACCCGAAGTCAACACAATTACACCAGATCAGAGTCAGGCTCACAATTTTAGCCTCAATTTTTATGTTCTTGTTTTTGTGAGTATTATTTTACTCCAATATACAATTCCCCTCGTTTTGAAGCCACATCCTCAGATGGTACAGAGTGCACAGCTCCTTTACATCACTGAAGTCAACGGAGCTGCACAAATCTATCTCCGCTGAGGATCCAGCCCATAATCAATAAGGCTGTATCGATCCCTGTGCAGAGGCATAAAACTACTTGTTAGACTCTAATTAATGCTGGTCATGTCAAACAGTGCTTTGGACTTTACCACAAAGCTTACCCAGTGCCCTTTTCCACACTCATTCTGGATGAAAGTCTTACTCTTCCCATAGAATCATTAACACAAAACCAACATGGCGTATGCCTTTGTGAAATTACAAGTGAATAAGAATAAAATAGTGTATAAGTAGGAACACACAATCTTATAGGTACCGTGGTAACAGCTACAATTAAAATTAACCTTCAGCAATGGAAGGGCTCCTCTCAGTTACGTACAGATCAGAAGCTACAATAAAAATATATACATAGATTGAGTGCTAGTGTGTGGGGAAGTACTGGCTGGGAGGGGATAGGATGTATGCTACATGGTGTGGGGGAGATGGGAATGCTGGGTGGTGGTGTGGGGATTGCTGGGTGGGATGTGGGGATTGTTGCTAATGACAGGTGTTTGGGGTTGCGACTGTGGAGAGGGGTGCCGAGTGGGGGTTGCTGCGCTGGGGATTGTAGTGTGGAAAGTACTAACTCCAAGGAAGTTTACCTCCCTGCTTCACGGAGTTTCTCTTGCCTTCTCCAACATAAATACATAGCAAAAAAAGACATCCTACCGCACACGCTTCTCCCTCTGAGGAGAGGGGGAGAGAACAAACATGGGCCAGATGTGTAGTCACGTTGCTCAGTGCACTGCTAGAAGGCGCTCAGATACTGCAGGACTTGCATAGATTAGGAGAAAATAGATTTCACTTTGGCTTTGTGATGCATGCATATGAAAGAATGTAGAGGACAGATGCTGATCTCTGTTAGACGGTTGAAGATCCCAGCTGATGTCACTGACCTAAAAGAGATCAGAATCAGGTCCTCTGGCTCAGGATTGAGTTGATGCCTCCATTTCTTGATAACTGCAGGTAAGTAAGTAACTTTCTTAACCTAATGCTCCAAATCTGGACAGGCACTGTTTTTGGGGGTGCAGTTTTTTACCTCTCCGTGCAGCCTTGCACCTCCCCATCACATCTTCCGCTTCAGTGGCTTGAGGGCTGTATACTGGGGATAACAATTGCCTACCATATAGAGGTATTGGGAGGACAAACACATTAAAGATTGTGAGGTGCTGGGCTACTATTGTAATGGGGATCTGTAGTGGGGTGTGTACCCCACACAGGCCGTGAATGGGCTAATGTGGCCTCAGTGGCCAAATAACCTACCAGGCTAGTATAAAGAGCAGGCTCGTTAATATAGAGAGAGGAGATTTGTAGCAGAAAGGAGCTGATCACATTCTTAAATTAGAAACTGAAATACAAAAAAGCATGAGGCACAAAGGTTTCATGATAGCTGCCTTTCTAGATATTGAAAAGGTGTAATAATATGCTATAGAAGGAAGGCTTTTTCGGGCTAACAAGGAAAGAAATGGTGGACAAAGCAGCTAAAAAGACTGTAAGAAATGGAAAGCTTGACATAGAAATACCCTTGAGTAAACAGGAAGTTAAAATCCCAGTATAGCAAAATGTAAGAGGAATAGCAACAAAATTGGATTAATGAAAAAAGAGAGATTTTTTTGAATTGTGCCCTAGAGCTGAGGATAACGGCATACTTCAGAGCCTGGATAGGAAAAATGAAATGATTTTGTTCAGAGAACTAATTGGCCATTGTGGCTTAAACAATTAACTTTTTTAAATAGACAGACACAAAGATGGCCTACCTGTACTCTGTAAAGTGGAAGAAACAACTGATCACCTTGTATGGGGTCTGTGAGGGCTTCGATAATGAAAGGGAAAAGCTTTCTGAGGAATTCAAATATCTTAAGATATCAAAAGTTACATTACATTATTAGTGGAGATAGGGTAGTATTAGAAAGGAGTTGTTAGATTACCTGAAGGACACAGCAGAGTGAGAGAATATAAACCGCTAAGTATTTAGCTGGTGGCGACTAGCAACTAGTCAGTCAAGACCATTCAATCAAGAAAGAAGCTGTTGGGCGAGAGGCTGCAGTCACTCTGTGGGAATAGGGAGGGTGTGAGGAGGAAGCTCGTGAGGAGATTATGCCCTGGGATCGTAGCCTGAGTAGAGAAGGAGACAAATGGTTACTGAGAGTGGAACAGGCTTTTATTGCTAAGCCCTGACAGAAGGGCAGGTTCTAGACTTCCAGCAGGGGAGCGAGCCCTGGGAGGCGTTCAGTGAAGGAACGAAGCAAGGGGAACGTAAGAGCCCTAAAAGGGAAAGCTTGAGGAGGGCAGAAGTTAGGTTAAGTTTACTCATTACATTTGGAATTTTGTTAGGGGATTCCAGGCGAGGGCCCTGAGAGTCCTGGCTCTGCAAGAAGGGTTAACCTAGAGAGGTTGTGTGGAGAGAAGGCCTGAGAAAGGCAGGGTAGGAAGAAGCTCAGAGAGGTGGCAGCAAGGAGTTGTATGGAGTAGACCTTTGCTGCCAGTTACAGGGTCCCCGGGCTGGAACCAGGTGTAGTGAGAGGGCCTGGGTACCCCCCTACCAGCCTCCAGAGAAGGTGTCATGAAGCCCCCCGATATAAGGGGATGAGGTGAGTGGAAGCCATTGGGTAAGAGGGTGCAAGGAGCAGAAGGCCAAGAATTAGGCCCAGAGACTTGATATAAGGACACTGGACTTTTATTTGTGAGGCTCCATTACCCAGGAAGGAGCAGGCTTACCTCATGCATTGCTCTTTAGCAGAAGGTCCTTTTGCAGACTGCATCCTTTTGCAGAGCTTCTGGCTCTAGAGTACCCAAGGATTTGCAACAATTCATGGCTAAAATCCTTCCTTCCTGTCCCCTGTTGCACTACATGTTCCAAATGTAATAAGTCTTGCTTGCCAAAAATGGTGTCCAAAAATGAATATGATTGAAGATTTCTAACCTCAGCCGGGGGGAGGGGGCTGAGGGGGGAAGAATCACTGGCAGCTAGCAGGAAATGTTTTATTGCCCATGGTTGAAAAACAAATAATTGTCTAAGTCCATCTCAATTTGTCTTTCTTTCCATAGCTCCTACCATGGTAAGGCCTTGTTATACAATTAGGTGTCCAAATGAAATGGCTCCAATCAGCCGTATAAGTGGCTTTCAGTGGTGCTGCTTTCTGGAAAATGAAATTATAGAAATAATGAAATGTCTTAATGCAGGAGGATCTTAAAGTAGCCAGGAGATGTTCCTTAGGTCTCTTGCAATGGTGTTTTAAGGACAGATTCTAGCCTCGAATGTGCACTGCTGCACAGCTTGAAAAACTGGTAATGGCAGGTTGGCAAGCTTGGACAAGAGGGTCCTTTTTCCTCAAGATAGGGTACCAGTGGCAATAAGTCCCAGGCATGCCAGATCAGAACACAGCATTGTAAAAATCTCCATCAGAAGCCATAATGTTTGCCCTAATCAGTAAGGAGATACACCAGAGTAAACCTTGATTTTTCATTACATCCTGTGTGGATTGTGATATTTCAATTTAGCACCCTGGCATTTTCTAGGCTGCCAGCCAAAATGGATGCTTGCGGTAGGAAGACACAGGTATACGTGTCTGCAGAGCCATGTGTTAACTCAGTCATCCATTTGTAACATGCCCTTCATGTAATCCTCCAAGGGCACTTGTAAAATTCAAATTAGCACTAAAATAAAATAAGTAAAAGACGTGATTTTTGTGCATAAGCATCCATCATAAGGAGAACAATACTGAATACAACAGCTAATCGGTTTCCATGTAAACATGTCAGGGACTTTCCTCTCTGAAAAGAAAGGGCCTGATACAAGGCCCAGAGAAGCTAACGGACACCCACGAAGGGTATGTCTATATGTCTAAATACAGGTCTCCCAACCTAGGCACTAGGGTGACCAGACAGCAAGTGTGAAAAATCGGGATGGGGGGGGGGGAGGTAATAGGCGCCTATATAAGAAAAAGCCCCCAAAATTGGGACTGTCCCTATAAAATCGGGACATCTGGTCACCCTAACAGGCACTCACTAGCTCCACTTGCGCTAGCGAGCTAAAAGTCACAGGGTGGACTTGGCAACATGGGCCCAGCCACCCCAGAGTCCGAGTTCAGGTGACTAACATGAGCTGCTGTCCAGGCCGCAACAGCTACATCGCTCTTTTTAGCGCACTAGCTGGAGCAGAGTGAGCCCAAGTCTGTCTGGGAAGCATGTTCCCTGCTGCAGTGCAGCCATACCCCTCATGGGTATGGGCCCAGAGAGGGGAAAGCAATGATCAGCTCTTTAAACACATGGCTTGGAATTATATATCAGAGACGATAAAGGGACCCGTAGTAGCTGATCTTCCAAAGTGACCGTGCATAGGGAGAACGCTGCATTGGGAAGAAGATCTGGTTTGCACCGGGAGGTGATCAGTGTGATGAATCACTGACAGAGATTTTGTTACTGAAATATGTGTCTTACCAAGAAGCAAACCAAAGCCCGTTAATGGGAACCTTTCCATTTATTTATTGGACTTTGGATCAGGCCCCAGATGGCTGCAGTGTTGTGTTTAAGCAACCCCATAGGGGAAATCCCCTCTCAGTGGCAGCATTTCCTGCCTCTCTGACTTTTTTTAGTGTCAGTGCAGTGTGGCATGCAATTTCTTCCCAGCATGATGAGCAGCACGAATGTCGCTGTGCCAGCCTGCGTGACAATGGAGCTGTTACCATGGGCAATGCCGGCTGCAGGATACGGAGACTCTCACTATTCAGTGACGTTCAGGCGGGCAAAGTGTCACCTTTGCAGAAGGAGACTGTGTTTTCTATGGGGTCACATCCTGATCCCATTGAAGCCAGTGGGCATTTTGCCGTGGACTCCCATGGGACCAAGTTTTGACTCATTTTGAATTTTTTAATATATGATGCTAGGTGATGTCTAATTCTGCTTCCATTGAAGTCAGTATCAAATGCCACATGGGTTTCATTGGGTTCTGGATTGGGCAGGTGGGACACAAGACTCCCAGTCTGGAAAGGCAGTGACCAGGGCAGCCCCCAGGGAGTTTAGGTCCAGATTGGGGCAATTAATTTTCCCATATTTTTGTCTTGGTGTGGCATCATCATCCTGAGTCTAAATGGTTTGGCTGTGCCATGGTGTCCCCAGTATAGAGTCACCTGCTGGAAAAACCTACGAGTGTGATGAAAGCCAAAATGCAAAGAGGGGAAAGATGTTCTTGTGGTAAAACACAGGATCGGGGCCTGGAGGAGCTGGGTTCTGTCCTCAGCGCTGTCATAGACTAACCTCTTAGGCTAGTTTCAGAGGGGCCCAAGGGAGTCAGATACCAAACTCCCCTTAATTTGAGCACCTAATTCCCTAAGGCGCCACTGAAGTCACCAGCCTCCGTGCCTCAGTTTCCCCCTCAGAGAAATGGGAGGTAAAAATCTTGACCTTGCCTCACAGGAATGTTGTGAGGTTTTAATTAATGTGTTGGATCGTTTATAGGCCTTTGGCTAGAATTGTGGTATTAGCCCAGTGCTGTGGTGGTTATTAATGCAGGAGGGAAACGTGGGTTGAAATTATGACTGGCGATATTGTTGAAGGGAAGTTTTACAGCTGTGTAAACACATCTCCTCCACTACCCCTGCCTGCATGCATTACAGAATGGTGCTTGGTTTCTGCAGATAACTCACTCTAATGAATATGTGCCCAGTGTCTCACACAGAGAGCTTGGCAGTGCAGGCAGTTCGTTTGTGCTTTAATGACTCCCATGACACACATGGGCAGTAGACAGCTCCGTGACTAATAAGCTTTTGTTATTAATGGCAAAAGGGGCAAATAAACAATTAAATTATCCCTTGGAACAGGACTATGGAGGAACCTACGCAGAGCACAGACCAGCACATATTATGGTCACAACCATTGAGAACAAAGGGATATTGATGGGTGATGATCCAAAACAGAGCGATCTACAGAAGGAAATTTCCTCACGGGGCAAACAAAGTTTATCTTTACGTACATCATACAAGAAACTGCTTTTTGGAGTGCTGGTCCCACAGGAATCACATTAGCAAGGCAATCTCAGGGGTGAATACTCGGGATCATATTTCTTTGTGTTAACGAAGATTTTTTAATAAGTTTTAAATGTTCCCAAGCAATACAACAAAGGGACAGGCTCCAGTTAATGACCAGCAGTATTTTAGCTATGTCTGTGTATGTGTAATGTGACTTAAAAGGCTAAAATGAGAGGTAAAAATACATGTTAGGAAAGGAATAAGGTAGAGCTAATAAAGTCAGTAATGGTCCGACGGTCCACATAAGATAAGCACTTTGCAGGTGGTTCTACTCTGGAAGTGACTCTGTGAAACACCTTTGACCTTCGTTGTACTGAGAAAACGAGGGGTGTTTAGTAAATGTGTCACTTAGCATGTTTTTAAACACCACTTAGGACCTGTTGTGGACAAAGAAAGTATTTTTTAAAAACATGTTGGCTAGTCATGGCCAGTCCTAGGCATTCTGCTCCCATTGGTCAATATCTAGGGTTGACCGTGACCGGCTAATACAATATCGCTGAATTTGTCTACACTAGGTACAATGTGAAGTTTAACAACATATTAATTAGTATGTATTAGCTAACACTGGTGTTAGTCACAGGTGCAAATCCCTACCATATACCTGGTACACCAGGAAGTAAGCTCCCTGGTGCACCATTGCAACTCATGGTTTACCCCATGCACTGCATATACAGTAGGGATTTTAGCTACAAAGATGGCTATGACCCCAGTGTAAACAAAGCCTGAGGGTATGTCTTCCCTGCAGAGTTAACTCGGGTGATCAGCACCTGAGTTAGCCTCAGCTGGGTGTGAGTGACCACACTGCAAAGCCACCCTCGAGATGCTGTGTCCTCTTTGGTGCTGCACTCACTTGTGTGCGCTGCTAGACTTCGGGAGGCATATCCCAGAGTCCTCTGGCAATGTCGAGTCAAACATTTTTATTCTGAATCGATTCAGAATTTCCCCTGGGAAAACTCACATGTTTGGTTGAAAAATTTCAAGAGATGATTTTTCATTCAAAATTTCACACAGGGGAAAAATGTTGGTTTTCCGGCCTCCTCTGCTGTTATTCAGTGTTGTGGCCACATACCTTCCCTTCCTTATACACAGGCATATTTTCACCTGGAGGTTGGCCACGTCTAGGACTAGAATGTCAATTAGTGCGGCTGTCAATATGTATCTTCATGCCACCTTCTTAGTTCCCTCTAGTTTGCTGAGGATCATGTTCATTATTGCCAAACCCCCTTCATTCTGTTAAGCACTTTCCTTCATTGCAGCTGTGACTTAGTTCCAGCGATTCTTAGCAATGACTAAAATTCAATTCCTTATAGGGGCCTTTCTTCCACAGTTGATTGAGCTATGCTGCGTCTTCTTTCATTATCTTGAATTTCTTCTTTGGCTGTGCAGCTAGAATTTCCACTTTTTATTTTAAAAATACCAGTTGTCTTCCCTTTCTCCCGATCATCTCTTATGGCAGAGGAGAAGTGAGGCTACCTGTCGTCCATGCAGTGCTCTTTGGATCATAATTCACTTGACAGCTACTTTATCTGCCGTGTGTCACTCTCATCATATGCCAATGTGCAGGGAGGAGGTGGAGATACTGATCCCACATATTAGATCCCTTACAGTTTGGTGGTGCTCTCCTGCTCTTTCTGAGCGTGCCTTTCCTTTGTTAAGGGATTCTATCTCCATAAGCAGAGGATGTCTTCTTCCTGTAATTCTCCCCTAAAGCTATTATTCCTTCCTTTTGACAATAGGAGTGAATAATCTGCTGGCAGCATAATTCCATATGATTCACCCTTCGTGACATTCTTCTTCTGGCTCACCTGCCTTGTGGGTGAATTGCAATGTGTTATGTCAAAGCCAAACGTACCATATTAGTGATGAGGTAGAAAGAGAAATACCATTGGATAATTGGAGCCTCCCAGTAAAATACCATATAAAATGTGACATCACATTTTAGGCCGCCCGTCTGTAATGAGCTGGTTAGAATAACCTGGCCTGTTGTTACCTCTTTCTACAGCTCAATACACAGAGAACAATCATTGGTATTTAATGGGGACTGAGGAATTTGGCAGCTCCAAAGGCTTTCTATATTTGTCTCGGGCTCTCAGATGAGAGAGATTAAAAGAAACGCAGCCCTTGATTTTCCAGCCACTAACATGCTTATTAAGAACAAAGCAAATGCAGCAGTCAGGGGCGGCTCCAGACCCCAGCACGCCAAGTGCGTGCTTGGGGCGGCATGCCACGGGGGGCGCTCTGCCGGTCGCCAGGAGGGTCCGCTGCTCCCACGGCTCCGTTGGTCCACCAAAGCCGCGGGACCAGCGGACCCCCGGACCACCGGAGCCACCTGCCGCCCTCCCGGCGACCGGCAGAGCGCCCCCAGCGGCATGCCACCCTGCTTGGGGAGGTGAAATATCTAGAGCCGCCCCTGGCAGCAGTAGTTGTGAATGTGAGGTAAGCACGTAGGTGTTTGCTCACATAGGACCATATGCTCCTAGTGTGAGACGTATTTTAAGAAGATGTTGGAGTTTCCTGCAGAAAGCTCTGTGTAACATCCAGTTACCCCCAGCAAAAAATCCATTTCTGCGTGGTACGATGTCATGCCAGGAGAATCACGGACAATAGCCAGGCAAAAAGTTCATACTGGGACCAGGTGAATTCAGACTCCCCTGACGTGACCACTAGGTTACTTCACCGTCTCTAACTTACTTCAGTGTAAATCAGGAGTGACTCTGGTGGCATCATTGGAGTTAGACTAGTGTAAAACAGGCATAAAGTCTGATGCAGACCCGTGAAGTACCGAACTGTATCCAGATTTTGAGTATAGGGGTTTGGAGTTTGGTCCATCTCTTTTCCCCCTCGTGCTTAGTGGGGTGGGTCTAGCGCTAGGTTGACTGGACCAAGCCGCATTTTGGTTTGGGACTGAAGCAATCCACACTTGGGCAAGCCCCATTGCACAGCAGTGCAGGGCATCTATTGTAGGGTTACCATCCTTCAACTTCCCCAAAACAGGACACAACTGGGGGGAGGTACAATTGGGGGGTGCAGGAGGGGTGTGTGTACTGGGAGGGTACCTGGGAGGTGCTGTGGGCCTCACTCTCAAAGTGGGGGGCAGCATCACTCCCTGTCAAGGTGGCAGGGCAGCTGGGGCAGGCCCAAGACATAGTGCCAGCCATCGGTCAGCGCCTCCCCCTGCCTCTCCACCTCCCCAGGACTGGGATCTGGTGGCTGCAGTGGAGGGATCAATCGGGATGCAGAGCCATGTGATTCTGAGCCGCAACATCTGCACCACAAAAATCCCAGACATTGCCTCTTCTTTGAAAAATTCACCCAGACAAAGGGCAGAGGATCAAAAGAGAGGAAATGTCCGGGAAAACCCAACATATGGTAAGTCTGTCTATGCTGAGGGTTTGCACTGGTGTTAGCTACGCCTGTTTCATGTACAGCGTGGTGGCTAAGAATGCAAGAGGACTCCATGCTTATAAAATGAAACTGGCTCTTTATTAAAAGAACTATTTACAGAAGTGCTGCAACTGCAGCTAGCATTCAAGCCATGTGCACACAGACTGACTTCCTGGTGCTTCCTTCACACTCTTCCATCCTGCAAACTGTGCTCCTTCCTCCAAGTTCCATGCAGGTTGCGTCAACACTGAAATAAATATCCCCTCTATGGACAGGCCCTCAGTCTCCCCTCTGTCTGAGGCTTGCACATGCCTGTGTGAATACTGTAGTGGGACAGACATGGAATAAGCTGAATGTTTGCTTTGGCTTCTGTTGCCAGGCTGTGAAGAGTTACTGAAAGATGTGCTGGCTGTCGAAAACCCGGGGTGTCGGCGCTATGAGCCGCAGTACGTGGATTACTACTACCAGGTAAGAGATTCACTGATTCTGACTCATGCTGGTGGACTGAGGGAGCTTTCTGGATGATTTATTGAAGGGTCACAGTAAGTCCTCTTGCTTTACACCTGGCCTCTTGCCTTTTCCTTTACAGAATAAAAACGAGGAGAATTTCATCTTTGATACTGCTTTAGCCATGCCTGAGGATTAGTGATCTAAATCCAGTGTAGCCCTCAGTTTTGTGGAGTGCAGCCTCATCTAGCACTGTTCTCACCCGTAACCGGTTTCTAATGTCAGTGCTCCCTTGCCCACTAGAGGGTGCCATATCTAAACCAGTTGGCACCCCCTGTGTGCAGCAAGTGACTTTCGCTAATAGTGCCTTTCCACAAAAGCTGTGCCGTGCAAGCACTGCTGAACTACAGAAGTATGAGGGAGGAATGGATCTGGGCATAAAACCTGGTCCACATGCAGACTTACACCTAAATAACTGACTCGGTTACAGGTAACTGAGTTTGTTAAAGCAGCTGAATTCTGTGTGCTCACAGGCCCTCGGTAGAGCTCATTTCAGGTGCTACACCAGGATTTGTCGGCTGCTGGGAAGCAATTGACATCAGTGCTGTTATCAGTGGAGCATCATCTGTTTGCCAGTGGGGCCACACTCCCCTAGATATACAGTGCTCTATGGGATCATACAGGTCCCGAGAATCCTTCTCTCTCTAGTACTCCTGTAATTTTTAGCATGTGTCAGAAATACTCCGGGCAGGGGGTGGCCCATGGTCCCGCCGCCACCACTCCGAGCAAGGGGCGGCCTGTGGCCCCACCACCGCTCCTCCGGACAGGGGACAGCCCATGGCAGAGCTGCGGAAGTTACAGAGGAATCCGTGACCTCCGTGAAAGACTCGCAACCTTAGGCATGGGGTATGTTGATAAGAAACAGGCAAACATGTTGTGCACGGGGGTCTGTAAGGTGTAATTGTTGAAATCACCCTGATTACCTTTGTTCCCACGAGAACAATATAATTTCCCCATGGCAGAGATGAGACCTGTTGCTGTTAGGGTTGCCAACCCTCCTGGAGTCGCCAGGAATTAAAGGACATAATCTTTAATTAAAGATTAATATGTGATGAAGCCTCCAGGAATATGTCCAACCAAAATTGGCAACCCTAATTGCTGTGGCTATGACACATCTGTTAAGTGATCTCTTCTGTCCTTGTGTGCTTAACAGCCAGACCTATGATCCATCTAGTCCAGTATCCTGTCTCTGACAGTGGCCAGCACCTGATGCTTCAGAAGAAGGTGCAGAGAAATTCTCAGTGGGCAGGCATAGGATGATCTGCCCCCTCGAGGAATATCATCCTAACCCTGTTACTTAGCGATGGGCTTAAACCCTGAACTATGAGGTTTTGTATCCCTTCCAAAACTCTTCTTTACATTTTTCTTTTTTTTAGTATTTATCATTATAACTCTAGACATGTTTGTTATCCATATAAATAGCCCATCCCTCTTTGCCACTTACCAAGTTCTTGGCCTCAAGGACATCCGGTGGCAATGAGTTTGACAGTCTAATTAAGCACTGTATGAAAACGTTCTTTGTTTTGTCAGTTTTGAAGTTGCCGCTTTTCAGTTTCATTGACTAGCCCCTTGCTCTTGTGTTATGAGACACGGATACTAGAAGACCCTGATTTACCTTCTCTGTAGCGTGCATTATTTTGTACACTCTAATTCATGTCCCCTCTAATTCATCTCATCTCTAAAGTAAACATTCCCAGTCTTTTCTGTTGTTCTTTATATGTGAGGTTTGCATGCCCTTAATCATTCTCATTACCCTCCTCTGAACCCCGTCTAATTCTGCAATATTCTTGTGAACTGGGGGTGACTAGTACTAGGAGGGTTAGGATTGGAGGGAGCTGACAGCCCTAGCAAGGGGTAGGGTTCAGGCTGGTTGGTTTCCCTAGGTTAGGGCTGAGGCTGGAACAGGGTAAGGTTAGGGTGATCCCTAAGCTGGTTCCGCTAGAGGCCTGTAGGTGGATGGATTAGGGTTTAGTCGCACAGGGAGCACCAAGGCTATCTTCAAGGTTGGGGCTAGGCAGGGTACTGGGGTTAGGTTAGAGTTGGAGCCATTAAACGTACCAGATACGAGTTGCAGTCACTAAGGGTTGCAGCAGGCTGGGCGTAGAGCCTGAAGGTGGCGCTGGTCTACAGTTAGCACTACTGTGGGACGTGGCCTGGGGCTAGCGTTAGGGCTGGAGCCAGTAGGTGGAGCCAAGTGAGCATTGGGGTTAGAGCAGTCATGGGGCTAGGGCAGGGGCTGGTAAAGGGTCCTTAGTTAGGGTTAGGATTGGAGCCCGTAGGAGGTCCGCAGAGACGCAGCACAAAATCTCACCCTGGGAGTCTTTTCCCTGCCTTCTGCAGGGTTGGGATCCGTTCCCATCTGGACAGAGAAAGCAGAGCACAGTGTGTTTCCCTCCCCGTTAGTAATCTGCATTGCTTCTGCGAAGAGCCTCGTTCCAAGGTTCCCTTGCATTCATCTTTTCTACCGCAGAAAGCGATACGTCCCAGGCTGACCGTGATGAGATTGTTTTCTTCCGTTTAATGAGCTGTTGAGGTTGGTTGATTTGCAAGGATTTTCATTATGTAGGAATTATCCCTTGGTGGTTCGTATAACAGCCCAAAGCAGCATCTGCGCAGGGCCCTGAAGAATGGGAGGACACTGCAGGGCTCAGGGGCTCGCAGTGCAAAGCCGAGTACAAGCGTAATCGTAGGCACTTCTGAGGTTTATCTAAACCAGAGACACCCCCTACACAGCTGGGCCCAGATCCTCCGCTTGGTGGCCATCACCTGATGCTGGGTCACAAAGGCTACGTCCTTCCTTGGAGAGATGAACGCGTGGGCCACTCCCTTTGCGGTGCTGCACAGACCACCTTTGCTGTTTGTGAAGAAGGGATTGACCCCACCTCCATCTTCCCTTGTGCAGGGGAACTGTCCTGAGTCATTTGGCCAGGGCCCCTCCCACGACTGCAGACATGGGGGCAGGATTTGAGCCATAATGTTGGTTAGAATAGGGTGGAGTTGTTGGTACTTATTGTATTATTGTTTCTTTATGCTGAATAAGAACAACGGTTTGTTTCCTATGTGGGCAGCGTAAGAGTGAGGACGTCCTTACCTCTTAATTTCCTTGCTTCTCAAGCTCCTTGGTTTTGTAACTGATGAGACTGATGGTGACCTGGTCTGGTATCCTGAGCCAGATTCCTTGTGTTGAGACAGATGCTGGGTAGACACTATGAAAGGACAACTCAGAAATGAAAAGCAGGGGGCTTCCTCAGACCTCTACCACTGCCATGGGGACATCTGAAGGCAAATGAAGTGCTCTTTGAGCATTGCATTCTCAGCCTTAGGACTGCCAGAGGGCTGCTGTGACGTACTCCATTCAAAGCACTGGTGAAAAGGGATTTCTCAGCCTTCTAGAAGACTGCAGTCCTGATACTCAGGCTCAGCTGCAAAATGTAACATTCCTCCAACCTAGCAACTGGAAGAGGCCCGGGAAGAAAGTTATCTTTGCTGCTAACACTGGTTGCAACTGGGAAGTCTTCTTGGAGCTCAAGTGGCAAAGATGCTGTACTCAGATCCTTGATTCAGACCTTAGTGTGGACAGGCTGCACCTGGACTGGGAACTCACCAGGTTCAAAGTGGGCTTGTTTTTGTAATGCTGTTACGGATACTTTGCTGGCAGTACTGGGAGAGCCCAGAGTGGTTCCCAAGCACCTGTTGCATAGGCAGTGGGCTAGATTCACCTTCAGCAGAATCCAAATGCCTGCCCCTCCCCCCCAACCCCACATGACGGAAAGTCTGTATAGGAAAAGGACACCTCGGCACAAGCTGCTTGCCACCCGCAATCTGTCAGAGGACTCCGCTGGCAGAGCCCTGTCCAGCGGGGCAGAAGAAGAGAGAGTAATTTGAAGCACTCTTGGAACTGCACTTTGTAAGTGCAATTTTGAAAATATTCACTAGATGTCAGCATAAGACTGAAGAAAGGCCGGTGAGTGAGCACCTCTGCTTCCTCCACTCCTGTAATGACACCCAGCTGCTGCTATTGGGGCTTTCAGTCCCGAAGAGAAGAGAAAACAAGTGACTTTTGATGTGCACAGAGATCCAGGCCTATCAGCAATAGCAAGAGTTTCATGCCCAGCTCCCTAGGAAAATGTACTAGCTGCTGACAGATTTTCTGGGTTCCTTAGTAAATGCAAAATCTTGGTGATGCAGGCAATTATACAGGTACCTCTCACTGCTTCAACTGAGAGTTGCCCATCTCCTTTTCTTTGCACCCTCCTATTTGCATCCCACTGCTAACGCTCAGGGGTGCGGTTAGGGGAAGGCACCAAGAGGCAGGATGCATGAGCTCTGCCGCTGCATTGAGGGGGACCAGAAACAGGATAGTAAGAAGTTGGGGCATGAGACATGTCCCCTTTATTCCACCCAGAGAGTTGCACTTACGCTAACCCTGGTGTTCAGATTGCTTCTTCGTTGTGATACTGACTCGGGCGTTTAAAGGTCTAGTTTGGGGGAGGAAGGAGGAAAAATAATACCCTTGTATCACAAGTTCCCTTCTCAAACGCTACCGGGGTGTTGCCGTGCCCTCTCCTCCCAAGTGCCCACTCTGCACAGAGATGCCCAGCTTCAGCGCAAAGGTGGACGTATGAGAGGAATTGGGTGGCATATGCAGGAGCTCGAGAGATGCACTGAACCAGCTGTGTGCACAGGTTGAGACAGACAGGGAGGAAGAAACTGCTGAGCATCCAGCCTTTAATCTCAGTCAGTCGGGTGCAATTAATGTGACCTGATATTTAAAATCCCCAGATATCAAAGGTTTTATTGCTGTTCATTTTACACCTTCTAAAATGGTCCCTTTTTACATTAACAATGACAACTTTAACAGGGTTTGCCTGAGGAAACCAGGTCATTTTTTTGAGTGAAAATAAAACAAAAAAATGTGAAATTTTAGAACTTTTACAAATTGTGTTTCATGTGCAAATGTGCAATTTTAAACATAGCATCTTTCAAAGTACAAATGACCATTTCATGGGACTTTTTCACCAGGAAAAAACACTGTAGTCATGAAATGGCCTCGATTGGGTGGATGTGTGACATTTCATGCAAAAAAACCCTCTGTCATCCGGTAGTAGACCCAGTCCTGTTTTCTATGTCTCACTCATTAGCCATTAACAACATTTGATTGTCATAAGGAGAGAATCACTGAAGTCTCCATGTAAGTGAAGAGGAGGAGTTCAGAGAACAGTATTTGGTGTTGGTTCTTGTCCTGGTGTTGGAGATTTGGGGGTAGGTTATGTTGCGGTTACCATAACACAAGAGGGTTCTTGTGACTAAATACAATTCAGCAATATCTGATTCCGGGATGGTGTATTGTCTGCAGTGGAGTTATGATGGGTTACAACTAGCTATTGTACTCCACCCTAAGAGCTTGGTCCCATTGACTTCAGTGAGCTTTGGGTCAGGCCCTGAAGGAGTGAGTTATTCCCATGGAGATACAGTGGTTCCCTGTTGTTAGCTGTTGTAGATGAAGCTTTTCCAAGGAAGAGAGAGGAAGGGCGGGCCAGTGCTTAGAATACTAGCCTAGACTGGAAAGTGCAGAGTTCAGTTCCCCAGTGCGCCACATACTTCCTGTGGGACCTTGGGCAAGTAACTTAGGGTACGTCTACACTACCCGCCAGATCAGCGGGTAGTGATCAATCTTTCGGGGATCGATTTATCGCGTCTAGTGTAAACACGATAAATTGATTCCCGATCGCTCTGCCGCCGACTCCTGTACTCCACCGCGATGAGAGGCGGAAACGGAGTCGATGGGGGAGCAGTGGCAGTCGACCCCGTGCCGTCAGGACGCAAGGTAAGTTGACCTACGATACGTCGACTTCAGCTACGCTATTCTCATAGCCAAAGTTGCATACCTTAGATCAATCCCCCCCCCCACACACACACACACAGTGTAGACCAGGCCTTAGTCTCTCTGTGCTTTAGTTCCCCATCTGTAAAATGGAGATAATAGCACAGTCCTGCCTCACAGGGATGTTGAGAATAAATACATTAGATGGTGTGGCACTCAGATCCGATGGTGTTAGGGGTCATGTAAGTACCTAAGAAAATTAGATGCATAGATAAGGAAACTGAGCTTTTTATATGTGCTGGAGTGAAGTACTGTGAGTCTGATTCTCACATATGCTAAGACCCCATTACCTTTACATTGACACCCACTTTAAAGTCCATTTACACTGCCAGAGAGATGTAGAGAGCATAAGAACAGCCATATTGGGTCAGACCAGTGGTCCATCTAGCCCAGTATCCTGTCTTCTGGCAGTGGCCAATGACAGATGCTTCAAAGAGAATGAACAGAACAGGCAGTCATCACATGATCCATTCCCTGTCGCCCAGTCCCAGCTTCTGGCAGTCAGAAGCTTTGACATCTTGGCTAATAGCCATTGATGGACCTATCTTCCAGGAACTTTTCTAATTCTTTTTGAACCCAGTTATACTCTTGGGCCTTACAATATCCCCTGGCAATGAGTTCCACAGGTTGACTGTGTGTTGAGGTCTTAGTGTAACTGAGAATTCAGGTCTACATATTTTTAACGCAGAAGGAAAACAGGAAGTCAGTAGGTATTGATTTCTGGTACACCACTCCATTAAAAAATAAGAGAGACCCTCTCTTCCCCAAGCAGCTCCAGGGCTTTCAGGTAAAACTATGCCCTTGATACAGTGGTGTGTGAATTAGGAGTGCATTAGCTTAATTGAAGTTTGTACTGTGCTGTGAACATCTGAAGCACTAGAACTGCTAAGTATTATTATTAGCAGAAATCTGCATTTAAGAACAGAATGTAAATGCTCTGAGAGTTTGCTAGAAATTAGGTTATCCGCCCTTCAGTTTCTTTCCCAGTGTTTATGTGTGGCTGTGGGTTCAGAACCTGCCGTCCTTATTCAAATTTGAAGTCAGTGAGAAATGCCTTGACCAAATTCTGCAGTCCTTACTCATGGTGAGCATCCACTAGGGGCTCAAAGCCGTAGGTCCTCTTTTCATGGGTGGACGTTTGAAAAGGGGAGAGCCCACTGCTAAAAATGCAACAAGAGAGCTGTGGTTTAGCTTTTGTTTTGTAGAAACTCATTGGCCAAGTTTTTCAAATCCAAACAGGGGATGACTTGGATCCATTTTATCAGACCCACCAAACCTTTGGGGGAGAGGTGTTGAGATACAAGTCTTGGGCTTTGTCAGATCCTTGCAATGGGAAAACCAAAGTGTTTTTGATTTTTTGCAAAATATTGACAGTCATATTTGGGTTTTGCAAAAACAGAGGGGGTTTGGATCCAGCTTCCATATTATCCAGGTAACCAACATTCCTAGCAGGAGGAGGAGTTGGATAGAAGGTTCTGTGTCTAGTTACCACTGACATCAGGCATTGGTGGAAACATCTGAAAAGCTTCTTGAGAAGAGAAAGAAGACTCAATATGAAAATAAGTGAGCAGTTGTCTTCTCATCCAGAATCAATACACAAATACTGTATCTAAACCTCTCCTTTCTTGGGGAAAGGCAAGATATGGCAGCAATACTGTTGCTATTTTAAATACTATTAAATGGGGCAGTGCGGTGGGCTCTATTTGTTTTATTATTTACAGTGCTGGATTTAATGTGTTGGCTATTTCCTTGCTGCTCTAGTCTGTAAATACAATAGTCAATCCGCCTCTTAACAAGGTACGGGCTGATTGTTGTGTGTCCAAAGAATGAGCCGTCTTTTCAGTCCAGAGTGTAATCACCAGCTTGCCAAGTGACTAATTATACAGTACGAACAGTAGAAAAATTGTTAAAACATGACAAATAAATTGTGTTTGCCTCTGGGATGGAGCTTGGCATACCGGTTGATTTGCTTCTTGGAAAATATTTTCAGTAGCAATTAGAGGTTCCCCACTGATTTCTGAAGCTGGAAATGGCTGCCTGATGGGCATTTGCTGACACCCAGCTCGAGAGAGAGAGGGACCCTATGTGCTGGAAAGAGATTAGGGTTTAGATGTTTGTTTGTTTTTTTCAGTGGTCCATAGGGGGACCAAATGTAGCACTTTGAGGCACAGCTGGAATGAGAAGAGTGTGGGTGTCCATTTGCACAGACTGGGCTGCCTTTCTCTATTTTTTGAAAAGGGGGAAACGGGAAAGAGTTGAATATTCTATTGGACTCACTCTTCAGGCTTCCGGTGTATCCAACATGTCCTTCTGTTTTTATTATCCTCCGCCTTTCTTGAGTGAAGCTCTTTCTTCTTCAGG
This sequence comes from Mauremys mutica, assembly GCF_020497125.1. Classification (NCBI taxonomy): domain Eukaryota; kingdom Metazoa; phylum Chordata; order Testudines; family Geoemydidae; genus Mauremys; species Mauremys mutica. Next base: position 38,243,952 of record NC_059083.1, read on the forward strand.
GGGTGTCTACACTAGCAGTTTATCCCAGTAATCACGGGGTGTGCTGCCAAGTTGGATGTTTTAAATATCTGCCAGCTTTGGAAAGTGGGTAAAATCATCATCTTGATATCTCAAGTCCCTTGCCAGGACGTTTTCATGTCCCTTCCTATTTGCATTTCACTTGGGATTTCCAGCACCTTTCTCTTGGACAGGGAACCAGGCCTGGAAGTGTTGCCATTAGTTCTACCTCTGGTCTGTTATTGGTCAGCCAGGATGTTGGAACCCAACCTCCCATCTCTGATTCGCATAGACTTCACCTCCCAGCTCATCTGAGGCTCACTCTGGAATCCAGAGTGCTTGTTTTTGGCTACATGTTAATTTAATTGTTATGCAGATCTTACTCAGTAAGGGGGGGAATTCACTCCTGTACAGTACTAAAATCCCCCATACGCCCACAGAAGTAGAGCTGAGTAAATAATTGATTTTTTTTTTTTGGTTTGGTGGGAAAAAAAACCTTTTGTTTCAGGTCAAACCAAAATGGAATGTTTGTTTTTGTTTTTCTCACTGAAAGAAAAGAACAAAGCGAATGTTTTGGGTCCAATAAAATGTTTCATTTCGTTTTCAGGTGGGTTTTTTTTAATTTTATTTTTTTTAAATTTAAATCTAACTAAGTTTCAAAACTAAATGTCCTCCTGAAATGAAAAGGCAAAATGTGTTGTTTTGACTTTTTCAGATTGTTTTCCTTTTACTGAACCTATTTGCCGAGTTTGACCTGAATATGAAAATAATTTTGGTTGACCCAAAACTACATTTTTTGGCAAGTAAACTATCCATCAGAAAAATCTCACCCAGCTGCACTCAGACGTGGAACTTAAACAGTGCAAAGAGCCAGCACAGTCTCTGCACAGGGGTCAATACCACTCCAAATCCTTCCTATTTCCTTTTTCAAATGCTTTGTCCTAAACTAAATCCAGAGGTGAATCCAAAGCAACCGTCTGGCAGCCTCGACCACCTGGAGCCCCTATTCTGAATGGCCCAGCAATAGCCCATCACTACTTCAGAGACAGGTTCAGAATAGGGAAATACCAAGTCGTGCATGATCTGAAAATATCAGTGGATCATTTTAATAGAGAGAGGTCAGCTAAGAGAGACATTTATTACTACCCAAAGCTCAAACTGAGTCCACCTGCACTTCGAAAAATCGCCGGTAACTTCACTTACTATTTCATAGATCTCTGCTCTCCTGGTTTTGGCAGGAGCCAGCCTGCCGTGAAGAAGGTAACTCGTGACTAATGTCTGACCAAACTGAAACCAGGGAGTACAGAAAATCTTTAGCAAATCCTATTTGCACAAGAAATCAGCCCTGAAATCTTGTCCAAAGGACACATGCTTCCAAACACTGGATGCTTTCACAAAGCTCCTGTGCCTTTGAGACTTGCCCATTACTACATTTTACCTTAATAGGTCTGGCTTAACAGGGCGATGCCTCTAATAATATCTGGGCTTTTTCTCACACAGTTACAGTAGCTACTGATAACAGTTGTACTGGATCTTTGTCCTAGCCATATTAAAGTCCTCTTCCTTCTGACAGGCCTGATTCAAAGCCAGTTGAAGTCAAAGGATATCGGGTCTGATCCATTGGTTATCGGCTATCTTGCATTCAACCCCTTACTTTCTACAGATGTGTCTATGCTGGGAGGTCTGATTGCAGCACGGGTAGCAATAGCAATGAAGCCACAGCAATGTGTGCTAGCTGCCCAAGTAAGTACCCCATGGCCTGGGTGGGCTTATATAGCCTGTACTGCTGGCTAGATTAAAGCTATCTTGGGTATGTCTCTGCATGCTGCAGCCACACAGCCCCACTGCAGAGTAGATGTGCCCTCTGATTAGAAATGTCTTTACCATCTTGGCTGGTATAGTTTAGGCCATTGAGCTACCGGGTTTATAGGCAAAACTACTTAACCTATTGTTGTTTTACATTAAGCCCAGTTGTTGCCCAGCTCTTAATTTGAGACAGGTCCTATATCCTGCCTTCCTGGAATGTACTGCCAGAGACACCCCATCTTGTACCATTTTAGTTGCTCTGCCTCTGCTATCAGTGGAAATACCTTTCCAAGGAACTGGGAGAAAAACACCGGAGATAAGATATAGAGAAGCTACATTAAACATAACGAGTCAAAGATTTATTTTTTCTAGTCCTGTCTGTCCTTATCAGGCTCCACTTTTCCACCACCCCCACTCTTTCCTTTGCTGTTTTTTTTTAGCTTAGATTGTGTTTCCAGCTTAGCAGATGTACGGCATTTAAGCATCGCATCTGAAGTCCCCTGCTCCTTCCTTGGCCCAAGATTCTCACCGTGTTTACAGTACACTGCAATCCATGCAGCACATGTTTTTGAGCCCAAAGACAATTGCTTTCCTACCCGCCTGCTAATATGTCCGTCCACCTTCATACTGTGGAGCTCAGAGGAGAGTTAGGGGTAGTGTCAGTTTGTGATCTAGCCTATAATAAGGGCTAATGCATCATTGCCTTTCCCCTGGAGCAGCCTGGGAGGGAGACTGTTACTCAGGAAGGCACCAGTAGTGCCTGCCTCCACACACCACCCACGGATGTGCCTCAGCCCTGCTTCACGGTGCTCACTGGGTGCCAACTCCGGTGTTGGCTCCTGTGATGTGGACACCTGGGAACTGATCCGACACCCTCTGTATTTTACTGCCATCCCTTGAATTCCAGGCATTCCTCCATCCCCACCTACAGCTGAAGTTAAGCACACTGCCTCCAGTAATGCACAGGGGTGTGAGCCCCTTCTCTCCATGGACTTAAATGACACCTCGCTGCAATGCAAGCTCTGCAGATTTGCCAGTGAAAATGAAGCACGTAGCATCTGACACGTTCAGTTGCTCGCAGGTGGGTGGGTAGAGAAATGAAGGTTGGAATATATAATCCACTTGATGCAACATCGACGGCCTGCCTGACTCATTCACTCTGGGCTGGATTGTGCTGGGCCCCTGAGTGGGTGTGCAAGAGAGGTGAGGATGTCCTCATGTGACCTTTGCAGGAGTAACACACAATCACAGCCTGCAACCCCGTGAGAGTGAGGATTCCGGAGACCAGGGCTGGTTGGCCCTAGAAGGAAACCTACAGTGAATCAAACCTCTGTCCAAAGACACTAGGGTGATGGGGAAGGGCTCATCTTTGTTGACTTGATTTCTTGCTATAGGCTGTGGCAAAATCTGGGATCTGAATGCTCCCAAAGTTTGCTGAAGATCAGATCTGGACTGGGCCCTTCTCGCCGTTGCTCGGTATATTTCAAGGGGAGGCAGGCGGCTCCTGTGATTCTGGTCTGTATTACTATTACTGCTGCTCTCTTAGCGCATCTCTTCACTGCAGGTTTATAGCCCCCGCAGCCGAAGTCAGCTGACCTGGGCAAGCCCTAGCTATGCGACTGGTCTTTTATCCCAGTGTAGATGTACCCTTAGGGGCCCAGGCCTGCAAGATGTTCATTGCCCTCAACGCCCACTGACTTTAAAGGGATTTGAGGGTACTCAGCACCTCACGGGACTGCTCAGCATCTTGCAGGATCGAGCCCTTGGGGCTCATTCCAACTCCTGGCGAAGGCGATAGACAGACTCCCTTGACTGTGGGAGTTAGGTTTGGCCCTCAGTTGCTTTTGGTTTGTTTCAGACGGGGTGCGATGGGGGTCTACAGGCCCCACACTGAAGCAGGGAACAATACCGGGCTAGGGAAGCCCCCAGCCTCAACAGGTGCAAGGCATATTAAAGGACACGGGAGTTGAAAGCTTGGGGAGAGATTGATTGACTGACCCGGGCGCTAAGAGACTGAGGAGGGTCTGCTAAGCCAGTCGCCACACCCCAAACGGAGGAGCTGCAGACTAATTGGAAATGACCAAGGGGGTAACATAATTTGGGGTGCTCAGTAACTGGGCTGGCTCTGTGGAGAGACTCCCTAGGGCTCTGGGTCGGGACCCAGTGAAGTGGATGGGCCCAGGTCTCCCTACCTGACCTCCCTGCTCCTTTGTAATGATGAGCTCTGGGAGAGAAATGGGAGCTTCAGGGAGTGACTGAAACTGCAGCCGGGCCCTCCCTCTGGGATGACTAGACCAGCAGAACCTGTAAGGCCATGAGCTGACCACGAGGCCAGCTGGTCACCAGACCTTCCCGCTACACCTGGTTGTTACCTGACTCTCCTCACAGGGATTCATAGCCTGAGCATCATCGGGAAGCTCGTAAAGCTCAGCCATAATCTTATTTACAGAAATGAGAAGAGTCCATCTCGCACGGCGGTGTCAACAGGCATCCAGTGCACTTTCTCCCCCGACTAGACGTTTATGGCACCCTCTGAAGGCAACGCTTTCAGCAATTCATCGCGCCTGTTTTTCCCAAGCTTCTGAAGGCGCATTAACTACAACTGCCAAGAAGCCTCTGGTGAACAATTACCCAGAGCAGCAGGGAGCGCAGCGTGCTCCCCATTCAGGGCTAATTTCCATGGAAATTGCCTACTTTCACCTGACAACATTCTGAATTATATTTTTAATGTTTGTGGCTACATACAGGAATCCATGTCCTTTGTATAAAACACCTGCATAAAAAATAATCCGCCTCCCTTGCTGCTTACATAAAGGGGAAAGGAGGGAGAAGCTTCCACAAAGAACTTGTTCAAAACAACAATTGCAGCCTGGTCCCACAGCTAGAGCGGGCTGGGAATTTCCCAACAAAACCGTCTGTCGTGAGTAAATTCCAGTTTGTTAAAATTGAAACTGTGGGACGGGGTCAGTTTTGACGAACGTCCCATTTCAAAATAAAAGTAAGTTTAGAACTTGTCAAAACACCCTGTTTTGATATTTTCAAAATGAAAAGGCTCCGTTTTGGGGCAGAAATGAGTTTTGGTGTAAAAATAAATTAAATGTCTCGTTTAAAAAAAGGGTCAGTTGAAATGTTTTGAAATCCTCTAAACACGAAACATTTTGACCTGATCCAAATTTTTTTTTTTCAGATTTTTGATTCACGGAAATGGACGGGTTTGACTCTTCATCCTGATTCGGGATGGGAGATTTTAAATCGCCAACATTTTCACAGGGCAGGAAAATCATTTCCCATCCAGCTCTATCCAGGACATATTGGGGAGCTGATCCTGCTGCTGTAGAATTTGATCCTATTGCCCTCAATGGCAGCAGGATTGTGCCCAAGATGCTGGGGAGCTGTTATATTTTACCCAAACGTGAGGGCCTCATTTTCAATCAGGACTCAGCTGAGCTTCCCTTTTTGTGCCTGCATTTTTTTGCATCACCAATTAATTGTGAGCACAAATCATACCACTGAGATGACGAAACACTTGATTCCATCCATTTCTACCTGCAACAACAGGTGACCTGCTGGCCTCTTGTAGCGAAGGCTTATGTCAATGGAGGTGGGGAAAATAGGAGGTTTTCTGTCCACTCAGGACTTGTCCGGACCAAATCCTAGCATCGATTACTGAGCATGAATATTAAGGACCAACTTGTGGATGGCCCGGCCAGGTTGCTCCATGAGAAGGAGAAGATGCAGACCAGTCTTTCTTCCCCTGCTCTCTTTCACTCCTACCCATGCCTCTGCGGAGGATTTGCATTTTTAAGTTTTTGCATCTCCTGTGGTGCCATTTTGCCATAAGCATAAAGCTCTTCTTGT